>NW_019253624.1:13179-41921 GCF_002742605.1 Olea europaea var. sylvestris
GTGCAAAAGTTACGCTCAATTCTTCGTACGTCGACAATCCAAGCGTTCCAAATATGCAAGTGCTCATTCTTTTAAGAAACGGTCAAAATCCATCGTATGTCACGACGAAGTCATGAGCTCAATCCAAAACGGTCACTACATTTCCAGAAAGTACTTATGGTCCCAAAACGGACACCGTGTGCAAAAGTTACGCACAATTCTTCGTACGCCGACAATCCAAGCGTTCCAAATATGCAAGTGCTCAAACTTTCGAAAAATGGCCGAAATCCCTCATACGTCACGACGAAGTGGTGAGTTCAATCCAAAACGGTCGCTACATTTCCAAAAAGGACTTACGGGCCCAAAATGGACACCGGGTGCAAAAGTTACGCTCAATTCTTCGTACGTCGACAATCCAAGCATTCCAAATATGCGAGTGCTTATTCCTTCAAAAAATGGCCGAAATCCCTCATACGTCAGGACGAAGTGGTGAGTTCAATCCAAAACGGTTGCTACATTTCCAGAAAGTACTTATGGTCCCAAAACGGACACCGTGTGCAAAAGTTGCGATCAATTCTTCGTACGCCGACAATCCAAGCGTTCCAAATATGCAAGTGCTCATTCTTTCAAGAAAAGGTCAAAATCCCTTGTATGTCACGACGAAGTCGTGAGCTCAATCCAAAACGGTCACTACATTTCCAGAAAGTACTTATGGTCCCAAAACGGACACCGTGTGCAAAAGTTACGCTCAATTCTTCGTACGTCGACAATCCAAGCGTTCCAAATATGCAAGTGCTCATTCTTTCAAGAAAAGGTCAAAATCCCTTGTATGTCACGACGAAGTCGTGAGCTCAATCCAAAACGGTCACTACATTTCCAGAAAGTACTTATGGTCCCAAAACGGACACCGTGTGCAAAAGTTACGCTCAATTCTTCGTACGTCGACAATCCAAGCGTTCCAAATATGCGAGTGCTTATTCTTTCAAAAAATGGCCGAAATCCCTTATACGTCAGGACGAAGTGGTGAGTTCAATCCAAAACGGTCGCTACATTTCCAAAAAGGACTTACGGGCCCAAAATGGACACCGGGTGCAAAAGTTACGCTCAATTCTTCGTACGTCGACAATCCAAGCGTTCCAAATATGCGAGTGCTTATTCTTTCAAAAAATGGCCGAAATCCCTTATACGTCAGGACGAAGTGGTGAGTTCAATCCAAAACGATTTCTACATTTCCAGAAAGTACTTATGGTCCCAAAACGGACACCGTGTGCAAAAGTTGCGATCAATTCTTCGTACGCCGACAATCCAAGCGTTCCAAATATGCAAGTGCTCATTCTTTCGAAAAATGGCTAAAATCCAGCATACATCACGACGAAGTGGTGAGTTCAATCCAAAATGGCCGCTACATTTCCAAAAAGGACTTACGGGCCCAAAACGGACACCGGGTGCGAAAGTTAGGCTCAATTCTTCGTACGCCGACAGGGTCGCTACATTTCCAAAAAGTACTTGCGGGCCCAAAACGGACACCGTGTGCAAAAGTTACGCTCAATTCTTCGTACGTCGACAATCCGAGCGTTCCAAATATGTAAGTGCTCATTTTTTCAAAAAATGGTCGAAATCCCTCATACGTCACGACGAAGTGGTGAGTTCAATCCAAAATGGCCGCTACATTTCCAAAAAGGACTTACGGGCCCAAAACGGACAACGGGTGCGAAAGTTAGGCTCAATTCTTCGTACGCCGACAATCCAAGCGTTCCAAATATGCAAGTGCTCACTCTTTCGAAAAATGGCCGAAATCCCTCATACGTCACGACGAAGTGGTGAGTTCAATCCAAAACGGTCGCTACACTTCCAAAAAGTACTTAGGGGCCGGAAACGGACACCGTGTGCAAAAGTTACGCTCAATTCTTCGTACGCCGACAATCCATGCCCTCCAAATATAAAAGTGCTCATTCCTTCGAAAAATGGCCGAAATCCCTCATACGTCACGACGAAGTGGTGAGTTCAATCCAAAACGGTCGCTACACTTCCAAAAAGTACTTAGGGGCCGGAAACGGACACCGTGTGCAAAAGTTACGCTCAATTCTTCGTACGCCGACAATCCATGCCCTCCAAATATAAAAGTGCTCATTCCTTCGAAAAATGGCCGAAATCCCTCATACGTCACGACGAAGTGGTGAGTTCAATCCAAAACGGTCGCTACACTTCCAAAAAGTACTTAGGGGCCGGAAACGGACACCGTGTGCAAAAGTTACGCTCAATTCTTCGTACGCCGACAATCCATGCCCTCCAAATATAAAAGTGCTCATTCCTTCGAAAAATGGCCGAAATCCCTCATACGTCACGACGAAGTGGTGAGTTCAATCCAAAACGGTCGCTACACTTCCAAAAAGTACTTAGGGGCCGGAAACGGACACCGTGTGCAAAAGTTACGCTCAATTCTTCGTACGCCGACAATCCATGCCCTCCAAATATAAAAGTGCTCATTCCTTCGAAAAATGGCCGAAATCCCTCATACGTCACGACGAAGTGGTGAGTTCAATCCAAAACGGTCGCTACACTTCCAAAAAGTACTTAGGGGCCGGAAACGGACACCGTGTGCAAAAGTTACGCTCAATTCTTCGTACGCCGACAATCCATGCCCTCCAAATATAAAAGTGCTCATTCCTTCGAAAAATGGCCGAAATCCCTCATACGTCACGACGAAGTGGTGAGTTCAATCCAAAACGGTCGCTACACTTCCAAAAAGTACTTAGGGGCCGGAAACGGACACCGTGTGCAAAAGTTACGCTCAATTCTTCGTACGCCGACAATCCAAGCGTTCCAAATATGCAAGTGCTCATTCTTTAGAAAAATGGCTGAAATCCCGCGTACGTCACGACGAAGTTGTGAGTTCAATCCAAAACGGTCGCTAGATTTCCGAAAAGTACTTATGGGACCAAAACGGACGCCGTATGCAAAATTTACGCTCAATTCTTCGAACGCCGACAATCCAAGCGTTCCAAATATGCAAGTTCACATTCTTTCAAAAAATGGGCAAAATCCCTCTTACGTCACGATGCAGCGGTGAGTTCTATCCAAAATGGTCGCTACATTTCCAGAAATTACTTATGAGCCCAAAACGGACACCGTATGCAAAAGATACGCTCAATTCTTTGAACGCCGACAATCCAAGCGTTCCAAATATACAAGTGCTCATTCTTTCAAAAAATGGCTGAAATCCCGCATACGTCACGACGAAGTAGTGAGTTCAATCCAAAACGGTCACTACATTTCTGAAAAGTGCTTATGGGCCCAAAACGGACGCCGTATGCAAAAGTTATGCTCAATTCTTCGAACGCGGACAATCCAAGCGTTCCAAATATGCAAGTGCTCATTCTTTCGAAAAATGGCTGAAATCCCGCATACTTCACGATGAAGTTCTGAGTTCAATCCAAAACGGTCGCTACATTTCCGAAAAGTACTTATGGGCCCAAAACGGACGCCCTATGCCAAAGTTACGTTCAATTCTTCGAACGCCGACAATCCAAGCGTTCCAAATATACAAGTACACATTCTTTCGAAAAATGGACAAAATCCCTCAGACGTCACGATGAAGCGGTGAGTTCTATCCAAAACGGTCGCTACATTTTCGAAAATTACTTATGGGTCCAAAACGGACACCGTATGCAAAAGTTACGCTCAATTCTTCGAACGCCGACAATCCAAGCGTTCCAAATATGCAAGTGCTCATTCCTTAGAAAAATGGCTGAAATCCCGCCTACGTCACGACGAAGTAGTGAGTTCAATCCAAAACGGTTGCTACATTTCCGAAAAGTACTTATGGGCCAAAAACGGACGCCGTATGCAAAAGTTACGCTCAATTCTTCGAACGCCGACAATCCAAGCGTTCCAAATATGCAGGTGCTAGATCTTTCGAAAAATGGCTGAAATCCCGCCTACGTCACGACGAAGTTTTGAGTTCAATCCAAAACGGTCGCTACATTTCCGAAAAGTACTTATGGGCCCAAAACGGACGCCGTATGCAAAAGTTATGCTCAATTCTTCGAACGCCGACAATCCAAGCGTTCCAAATATGCAAGTGCACATTCTTTCAAAAAATGGGCAAAATCCCTCTTACGTCACGATGCAACGGTGAGTTCTATCCAAAATGGTCGCTACATTTCAAAAAATTACTTATGAGCCCAAAACGGACACCATATGCAAAAGATACGCTCAATTCTTTGAACGCCGACAATCCAAGCTTTCCAAATATACAAGTGCTCATTCTTTCAAAAAATGGGCAAAATCCCTTTTACGTCACGATGCAGCGGTGAGTTCAATCCAAAATGGTCGCAACATTTCCGAAATGTACTTATGGGCCCAAAACGGACGCCGTATGCAAAAGTTATGCTCAATTCTTCGAAGGCCGACAATCCAAGCGTTCCAAATATGCAAGTTCTCATTCTTTCGAAAAATGGCTGAAATCCCGCATAATTCATGACGAAGTTCTGAGTTCAATCCAAAACGGTCGCTACATTTCCGAAAAGTACTTATGGGCCCAAAACGGACGCCGTATGCAAAAGTTACGTTCAATTCTTCGAACGTCGACAATCCAAGCGTTCCAAATATGCAAGTGCACATTCTTTCGAAAAATGGTCAAAATCCCTCATACGTCACGATGAAGCGGAGAGTTCAATCGAAAACGGTCGCTACATTTCCGAAAAGTATTTATGGGCCCAAAACGGACGCCGTATGCAAAAGTTATGCTCAATTCTTCGAACGCCGACAATCCAAGCGTTCCAAATAGGCAAGTGCTCATTCTTTCGAAAAATGGCTGAACTCCAGCATACATCACGACGAAGTGGTGAGTTCAATCTAAAACGGTCGCTACATTTCCGAAAAGTACTTACGGGCCCAAAATGGACGCCGTATGCAAAAGTTATGCTCAATTCGTCGAACGCCGACAATCCAAGCGTTCCAAATATGCAAGTGCTCATTCTTCAGAAAAATGGCTGAAATCCCGCATACGTCACGACGAAGTTGTGAGTTCAATCCAAAACGGTCGCTACATTTTCGAAAAGTACTTATGGGCCCAAAACGGACGCGCGTATGCTAAAGTTACGCTCAATTCTTCGAACGCCGACAATACAAGCGTTCCAAATATGCAAGTGCACATTTTTCGAAAAATGGGCAAAATCCCTCATACGTCACGATGAAGCGGTGAGTTCAATCGAAAACGGTCGCTACATTTTCGAAAAGTACTTATGGGCCTAAAACGGACGCCGTATGCAAGAGTTATGCTCAATTCTTTGAACGTCGACAATCCAAGGATTCCAAATATGCAAGTGCTCGTTCTTTCGAAAAATGGCTGAAATCCCACATACGTCACGATGAAGTTGTGAGTTCAATTCAAAACAGTAGCTACATTTCCGAAAAGTACTTATGGGCCCAAAACGGACGCCGTATGCAAAAGTTATGCTCAATTCGTCAAACGCCGACAATCCAAGCGTTCCAAATATGCAAGTGCTCATTCTTTAGAAAAATGGCTAAAATCCCGCGTACGTCACGACGAAGTTGTGAGTTCAATCCAAAACGGTCGCTAGATTTCAGAAAAGTACTTATGGGACCAAAACGGACGCCGTATGCAAAATTTACGTTCAATTCTTCGAACGCCGACAATCCATGCGTTCCAAATATGCAAGTGCACATTCTTTCAAAAAATGGGCAAAATCCCTCTTACATCACGATGCAGTGGTGAGTTCTATCCAAAATGGTCGCTACATTTCCAAAAATTTCTTATGAGCCCAAAACGGACACCGTATGCAAAAGATACGCTCCATTCTTTGAACGCCGACAATCCAAGCGTTCCAAATATACAAGTGCTCATTCTTTAAAAAAATGGCTGAAATCCCGCATACGTCACGACGAAGTAGTGAGTTCAATCCAAAACGGTCGCTACATTTCTGAAAAGTACTTATGGGCCCAAAACGGATGCCGTATGCAAAAGTTATGCTCAATTCTTCGAACGCCGACAATCCAAGCGTTCCAAATATGCAAGTGCTCATTCTTTCGAAAAATGGCTAAAATCCCGCATACTTCACGACGAAGTTCTGAGTTCAATCCAAAACGGTCGTTACATTTCCGAAAAGTACTTATGGGCCCAAAACGGACGCCGTATGCAAAAGTTACGTTCAATTCTTCGAACGCCGACAATCCAAGCTTTCCAAATATACAAGTGCACATTCTTTCGAAAAATGGACAGAATCCCTCAGACGTCACGATGAAGCGGTGAGTTCTATCCAAAACGGTCGCTACATTTCCAAAAATTGCTTATGGGTCCAAAACGGACGTCGTATGCAAAAGTTACGCTCAATTCTTTGAACGCCGACAATCCAAGCATTCCAAATATGCAAGTGCTAGATCTTTCGAAAAATGGCTGAAATCCCGCATACGTCACGGTGAAGTAGTGAGTTCAATCCAAAATGGTCGCTACATTTCCGAAAAGTACTTATGGGCCCAAAACGGACGCCGTATGCAAAAGTTACGCTCAATTCTTCGAACGTCGACAATCCAAGCGTTCCAAATATGCAAGTGCACATTCTTTTGAAAAATGGGCAAAATCCCTCATACGTCACGATGTAGCGGTGAGTTCAATCGAAAACGGTCGCTACATTTCCGAAAAGTACTTATGGGCCCAAAACGGACGCCGTATGCGAAAGTTATGCTCAATTCTTCGAACGCCGACAATCCAAGCATTACAAATATGTAAGTGCTCATTCTTTCGAAAAATGGCTGAAATCCCACATACATCACGACGAAGTAGTGAGTTCAATCCAAAATGGTCGCAACATTTCCGAAAAGTAATATGGGCCCAAAACGGACGCCGTATGCAAAAGTTATGCTCAATTCTTCGTACGCCGACAATCCAAGCGTTCCAAATATGCAAGTGCTCATTCTTTTGAGAAATGGCAGAAATCCCGCATACGTCACGACGAAGTGGTGAGTTCAATCCAAAACGGTTGCTACATTTCCGAAAAGTACTTATGGGCCCAAAACGGACGCCGTATGCAAAAGTTACGCTCAATTTTTCGAACGTCGACAATCCAAGCGTTCCAAATATCCAAGTGCACATTCTTTCAAAAAATGGGCAAAATCCCTCTTACGTCATGATGAAGCGGTGAGTTCTATCCAAAATGGTCGCTACATTTCCAAAAATTACTTATGGGCCCAAAATGGACACCGTATGCAAAAGATACGCTCAATTCTTTGAACGCCGACAATCCAAGCGTTCCAAATATGTATGTGCTCATTCTTTCGAAAAATGGCTGAAATCCCGCATACGTCACGATGATGTAGTGAGTTCAATCCAAAACGGTCGCTACATTTTCGAAAAGTACATATGGGCCCAAAACTGACGCCGTATGCAAAAGTTATGCTCAATTCTTCGAACGTCGACAATCCAAGCGTTCCAAATATGCAAGTGCTCATTCTTTCAAAAAATTGCTGAAATCCTGCATACGTCACGATGAAGTTCTGAGTTCAATCCAAAACGGACGCTACATATTCGAAAAGTACTTATGGGCCCAAAACGGACGCCTTATGCAAAAGTTACGTCCAATTCTTCGAACGCCGACAATCCAAGCGCTCCAAATATACAAGTGCACATTCTTTCGAAAAATGGGCAAAATCCCTAATACGTCAGGATGAAGCGGTGAGTTCTATCCAAAACGGTCGCTACATTTTCGAAAATTACTTATGGGCCCAAAACGGACACCGTATGCAAAAGTTACGCTCAATTCTTTGAACGCCGACAATCCAAGCGTTCCAAATATGCAAATGCTCATTCTTTCGAAAAATGGCTGAAATCCCGCTTACGTCACGACGAAGTTCTGAGTTCAATCCAAAATGGTCGCCACATTTCCGAAAAGTACTTAAGGGCCCAAAACTGACGCCGTATGCAAAAGTTACGCTCAATTTTTCGAACTCCGACAATCCAAGCGTTCCAAATATGCAAGTGCACATTCTTTCGAAAAATGGGCAAAATCCCTCATACGTCACGATGAAGCGGTGAGTTCTATCCAAAACGGTCGCTACATTTCCAAAAATTACTTATGGGCCCAAAACAGACACCGTATGCAAAAGTTAAGCTCAACTCTCTGAACGCCGACAATCCAAGCGTTCCAAATATGCAAGTGCTCATTCTGTCGAAAAATGGGTGAAATCCCACATACGTCACGACGAAGTAGTGAGTTCAATCCAAACCGGTCGCTACATTTTCGAAAAGTACTTATGGGCCCAAAACGGACGCCGTATGCAAAAGATACGCTCAATTCTTCGAACGCCGACAATCCAAGCGTTCCAAATATCCAAGTGCACATTCTTTCAAAAAATGGGCAAAATCCCTCTTACGTCACGATGAAGCGGTGAGTTCTATCCAAAATGGTCACTACATTTCCAAAAATTACTTATGGGCCCAAAATGGACACCGTATGCAAAAGATAAGCTCAATTCTTTGAACGCCGACAATCCAAGCGTTCCAAATATGCAAGTGCTCATTCTGTCGAAAAATGGGTGAAATCCCACATACGTCACGACGAAGTAGTGCGTTCAATCCAAACTGGTCGCTACACTTCCGAAAAGTACTTATGGGCCCAAAACGGACGCCGTATGCATAAGATACGCTCAATTCTTCGAACGCCGACAATCCAAGCGTTCCAAATATCCAAGTGCACATTCTTTCAAAAAATGGGCAAAATCCCTAATACGTCAGGATGAAGCGATGAGTTCTATCCAAAACGGTCGCTACATTTTCGAAAATTACTTATGGTCCCAAAACGGACACCGTATGCAAAAGTTACGCTCAATTCTTTGAACGCCGACAAACCAAGCGTTCCAAATATGCAAATGCTCATTCTTTCAAAAAATGGCTGAAATCCCGCTTACGTCACGACGAAGTTCTGAGTTCAATCCAAAATGGTCGCCACATTTCCGAAAAGTACTTATGGGCCCAAAACTGACGCCGTATGCAAAAGTTACGCTCAATTTTTCGAACACCGACAACCCAAGCGTTCCAAATATGCAAGTGCACATTCTTTCGAAAAATGGGCAAAATCCCTCATACGTCACGATGAAGCGGTGAGTTCGAACGCCGACAATCCAAGCGTTCCAAATATAAAAGTGCTCATGCGTTCGAAAAATGGCCAAAATCCCTCATACGTCATGATGAAGTGGTGAGTTCAATCCAAACAGGTCGCTACATTTCCGAAAAGAACTTATGGGCCCAAAACGGGCACCGTGTGCAAAAGTTACGTTCAATTCTTCGAATGTCGACAATCCAAGCGTTCCAAATATAAAAGTGCTCATGCGTTCGAAAAATGGCCAAAATCCCTCATACGTCATGATGAAGTGGTGAGTTCAATCCAAACAGGTCGCTACATTTCCGAAAAGAACTTATGGGCCCAAAACGGGCACCGTGTGCAAAAGTTACGTTCAATTCTTCGAATGTCGACAATCCAAGCGTTCCAAATATAAAAGTGCTCATGCGTTCGAAAAATGGCCAAAATCCCTCATACGTCATGATGAAGTGGTGAGTTCAATCCAAACAGGTCGCTACATTTCCGAAAAGAACTTATGGGCCCAAAACGGGCACCGTGTGCAAAAGTTACGTTCAATTCTTCGAATGTCGACAATCCAAGCGTTCCAAATATAAAAGTGCTCATGCGTTCGAAAAATGGCCAAAATCCCTCATACGTCATGATGAAGTGGTGAGTTCAATCCAAACAGGTCGCTACATTTCCGAAAAGAACTTATGGGCCCAAAACGGGCACCGTGTGCAAAAGTTACGTTCAATTCTTCGAATGTCGACAATCCAAGCGTTCCAAATATAAAAGTGCTCATGCGTTCGAAAAATGGCCAAAATCCCTCATACGTCATGATGAAGTGGTGAGTTCAATCCAAACAGGTCGCTACATTTCCGAAAAGAACTTATGGGCCCAAAACGGGCACCGTGTGCAAAAGTTACGTTCAATTCTTCGAATGTCGACAATCCAAGCGTTCCAAATATAAAAGTGCTCATGCGTTCGAAAAATGGCCAAAATCCCTCATACGTCATGATGAAGTGGTGAGTTCAATCCAAACAGGTCGCTACATTTCCGAAAAGAACTTATGGGCCCAAAACGGGCACCGTGTGCAAAAGTTACGTTCAATTCTTCGAATGTCGACAATCCAAGCGTTCCAAATATAAAAGTGCTCATGCGTTCGAAAAATGGCCAAAATCCCTCATACGTCATGATGAAGTGGTGAGTTCAATCCAAACAGGTCGCTACATTTCCGAAAAGAACTTATGGGCCCAAAACGGGCACCGTGTGCAAAAGTTACGTTCAATTCTTCGAATGTCGACAATCCAAGCGTTCCAAATATAAAAGTGCTCATGCGTTCGAAAAATGGCCAAAATCCCTCATACGTCATGATGAAGTGGTGAGTTCAATCCAAACAGGTCGCTACATTTCCGAAAAGAACTTATGGGCCCAAAACGGGCACCGTGTGCAAAAGTTACGTTCAATTCTTCGAATGTCGACAATCCAAGCGTTCCAAATATAAAAGTGCTCATGCGTTCGAAAAATGGCCAAAATCCCTCATACGTCATGATGAAGTGGTGAGTTCAATCCAAACAGGTCGCTACATTTCCGAAAAGAACTTATGGGCCCAAAACGGGCACCGTGTGCAAAAGTTACGTTCAATTCTTCGAATGTCGACAATCCAAGCGTTCCAAATATAAAAGTGCTCATGCGTTCGAAAAATGGCCAAAATCCCTCATACGTCATGATGAAGTGGTGAGTTCAATCCAAACAGGTCGCTACATTTCCGAAAAGAACTTATGGGCCCAAAACGGGCACCGTGTGCAAAAGTTACGTTCAATTCTTCGAATGTCGACAATCCAAGCGTTCCAAATATAAAAGTGCTCATGCGTTCGAAAAATGGCCAAAATCCCTCATACGTCATGATGAAGTGGTGAGTTCAATCCAAACAGGTCGCTACATTTCCGAAAAGAACTTATGGGCCCAAAACGGGCACCGTGTGCAAAAGTTACGTTCAATTCTTCGAATGTCGACAATCCAAGCGTTCCAAATATAAAAGTGCTCATGCGTTCGAAAAATGGCCAAAATCCCTCATACGTCATGATGAAGTGGTGAGTTCAATCCAAACAGGTCGCTACATTTCCGAAAAGAACTTATGGGCCCAAAACGGGCACCGTGTGCAAAAGTTACGTTCAATTCTTCGAATGTCGACAATCCAAGCGTTCCAAATATAAAAGTGCTCATGCGTTCGAAAAATGGCCAAAATCCCTCATACGTCATGATGAAGTGGTGAGTTCAATCCAAACAGGTCGCTACATTTCCGAAAAGAACTTATGGGCCCAAAACGGGCACCGTGTGCAAAAGTTACGTTCAATTCTTCGAATGTCGACAATCCAAGCGTTCCAAATATAAAAGTGCTCATGCGTTCGAAAAATGGCCAAAATCCCTCATACGTCATGATGAAGTGGTGAGTTCAATCCAAACAGGTCGCTACATTTCCGAAAAGAACTTATGGGCCCAAAACGGGCACCGTGTGCAAAAGTTACGTTCAATTCTTCGAATGTCGACAATCCAAGCGTTCCAAATATAAAAGTGCTCATGCGTTCGAAAAATGGCCAAAATCCCTCATACGTCATGATGAAGTGGTGAGTTCAATCCAAACAGGTCGCTACATTTCCGAAAAGAACTTATGGGCCCAAAACGGGCACCGTGTGCAAAAGTTACGTTCAATTCTTCGAATGTCGACAATCCAAGCGTTCCAAATATAAAAGTGCTCATGCGTTCGAAAAATGGCCAAAATCCCTCATACGTCATGATGAAGTGGTGAGTTCAATCCAAACAGGTCGCTACATTTCCGAAAAGAACTTATGGGCCCAAAACGGGCACCGTGTGCAAAAGTTACGTTCAATTCTTCGAATGTCGACAATCCAAGCGTTCCAAATATAAAAGTGCTCATGCGTTCGAAAAATGGCCAAAATCCCTCATACGTCATGATGAAGTGGTGAGTTCAATCCAAACAGGTCGCTACATTTCCGAAAAGAACTTATGGGCCCAAAACGGGCACCGTGTGCAAAAGTTACGTTCAATTCTTCGAATGTCGACAATCCAAGCGTTCCAAATATAAAAGTGCTCATGCGTTCGAAAAATGGCCAAAATCCCTCATACGTCATGATGAAGTGGTGAGTTCAATCCAAACAGGTCGCTACATTTCCGAAAAGAACTTATGGGCCCAAAACGGGCACCGTGTGCAAAAGTTACGTTCAATTCTTCGAATGTCGACAATCCAAGCGTTCCAAATATAAAAGTGCTCATTCTTTCGAAAAATGGCTGAAATCCCACATACGTCCCAAGCGTTCCAAATATGCAAGTGCACATTCTTTCGAAAAATGGGCAAAATCCCTCATACGTCACGATGAAGCGGTGAGTTCTACCCAAAATGGTCGCTACATTTCCAAAAATTACTTATGGGCCCAAAATGGACACCGTATGCAAAAGATACGCTCAATTCCTCGAACGTCGACAATCCAAGCGTTCCAAATATGGAAGTGCTCATTCTTTCGAAAAATGGCTGAAATCCCGCATACGTCACGATGATGTAGTGAGTTCAATCCAAACCGGTCGCTACATTTTCGAAAAGTACTTATGGGCCCAAAACTGACGCCGTATGCAAAAGTTAAGCTCAATTCTTCGAACGCCGACAATCCAAGCGTTCCAAATATGTAAGTGCTTATTCTTTCGAAAAATGGCTAAAATCCCGCATACGTCACGACGAAGTTCTGAGTTCAATCCAAAATGGTCGCCACATTTCCGAAAAGTACTTACGGGCCCAAAACTGACGCCGTATGCAAAAGTTACGCTCAATTTTTCGAACACCGACAATCTAAGCGTTCCAGATATGCAAGTGCACATTCTTTTGAAAAATGGGCAAAATCCCTCATACGTCACGATGAAGCGGTGAGTTCTATCCAAAACGGTCGCTACATTTCCAAAAATTACTTATGGGCCCAAAACGGACACCGTATGCAAAAGTTAAGCTCAATTCTTTGAACGCCGACAATCCAAGCATTCCAAATATGCAAGTGCTCATTCTGTCGAAAAATGGGTGAAATCCCACATACGTCACGACGAAGTAGTGAGTACAATCCAAACCGGTCGCTACATTTCCGAAAAGTACTAATGGGCCCAAAACGGACGCCGTCTGCAAAAGTTATGCTCAATTCCTCGAACGCCGACAATCCAAGCGTTCCAAATATGCAAGTGCTCATTCTTTCGAAAAATTGCTGAAATCCCGCATACGTCACGACGAAGTTGTGAGTTCAATCTAAAACGGTCGCTACATTTCCGAAAAGTACTTATGGGCCCAAAACGGACGCCGTATGCAAAAGTTATGCTCAATTCGTCGAACGCCGACAATCCAAGTGTTCCAAATATATAAGTGCTAATTCTTTAGAAAAATGGCTGAAATCCCACATACGTCACGATGAAGTTGTGAGTTCAATCCAAAACGGTCGCAACATTTTCGAAAAGTGCTTATGGGCCCAAAACGGACATCGTATGCAAAAGTTACGCTCAATTCTTCGAACGCCGACAATCCGAGCGTTCCAAATATGCAAGTGCTCGTTCTTTCGAAAAATGGCTGAAATCCCGCATACGTCACGACGATGTAGTGAGTTCAATCCAAAACGGTCGCTACATTTCCGAAAAGTACTTATGGGCCCAAAACGGACGCCGTATGCAAAAGTTATGCTCAATTCTTCGAACATCGACAATCCAAGCGTTCCAAATATGCAAGTGCTCATTCTTTCGAAAAATTGCTGAAATCTCGCATACATCGCGACGAAGTTTTGAGTTCAATCTAAAACGGTCGCTACATTTCCGAAAAGTACTTATGGGCCCAAAACGGACGCCGTATGCAAAAGTTATGCTCAATTCTTCGAACATCGACAATCTAAGCGTTCCAAATATGCAAGTGCACATTCTTTCGAAAAATGGGCAAAATCCCTCATACGTCACGATGAAGCGGTGAGTTCTATCCAAAATGGGCGCTACATTTCCAAAAATTACTTATGGGCCCAAAATGGACACCGTATGCAAAAGATACGCTCAATTCTTTGAACGTCGACAATCCAAGCGTTCCAAATATGTAAGTGCTCATTCTTTCGAAAAATTGCTGAAATCTCGCATACATCGCGACGAAGTTTTGAGTTCAATCTAAAACGGTCGCTACATTTCCGAAAAGTACTTATGGGCCCAAAACGGACGCCGTCTGCAAAAGGTATGCTCAATTCCTCGAACGCCGACAATCCAAGCGTTCCAAATATGTAAGTGCTCATTCTTTCGAAAAATTGCTGAAATCTCGCATACATCGCGACGAAGTTTTGAGTTCAATCTAAAACGGTCGCTACATTTCCGAAAAGTACTTATGGGCCCAAAACGGACGCCGTCTGCAAAAGGTATGCTCAATTCCTCGAACGCCGACAATCCAAGCGTTCCAAATATGTAAGTGCTCATTCTTTCGAAAAATTGCTGAAATCCCGCATACGTCACGACGAAGTTGTAAGTTCAATCCAAAACGGTCGCTACATTTTCAAAAATTACTTATGGGCCCAAAATGGACACCGTATGCAAAAGATACGCTCAATTCTTTGAACGTCGACAATCCAAGCGTTCCAAATATGTAAGTGCTCATTCTTTCGAAAAATTGCTGAAATCCCGCATACATCGCGACGAAGTTTTGAGTTCAATCTAAAACGGTCGCTACATTTCCGAAAAGTACTTATGGGCCCAAAACGGACGCCGTATGCAAAAGTTACGCTCAATTCTTCGAACGCCGACAATCCGAGCATTCCAAATATGCAAGTGCTCATTCTTTCGAAAAATGGCTGAAATCCCGCATACGTCACGACGAAGTTGTAAGTTCAATCCAAAACGGTCGCTACATTTCAGAAAAGTACTTATGGGCCCATAACGGACGCCGTATGCAAAAGTTGTGCTCAATTCTTCTAACGTCGACAATCCAAGCGTTCCAAATATGCAAGTGCTCATTCTCTTGAAAAATGGTTGAAATCCCGTATACGTCACGACGAAGTGGTGAGTTCAATCCAAAACGGTCGCTTCATTTCCGAAAAGTACTTATGGGCCCAAAAATGACGCCGTAATGCAAAAGTTACGCTCAATTCTTCGAACGCCGACAATCCAAGCGTTCCAAATATGCAAGTGTACATTCTTTCGAGAAATGGGCAAAATCCCTCATACGTCACGATGAAGCGGTGAGTTCAATCCAAAACGGTCGCTAAATTTCCGAAAAGTACTTATGGGCCCAAAACGGACGCCGTATGCAAAAGTTATGCTCAATTCTTCGAACGCCGACAATCCAAGCATTCCAAATATGCAGGTGCTCATTCTTTCGAAAAATGGCTGAAATCCCGCATACTTCACGACGAAGTAGTGAGTTCAATCCAAAATGGTCGCTACAATTCCGAAAAGTACTTATAGGACCAAAACGGACGTCGTATGCAAAAGTTACGTTCAATTCTTCGAACGCCGACAATCCAAGCGTTCCAAATATACAGGTGCACATTCTTTCAAAAAATGGGCAAAATCCCTCATACATCACGATGAAGCGGTGAGTTCTATCCAAAACGGTCGCTACATTTTCGAAAATTACTTATGGCACCAAAACGGACATCGTATGCAAAAGTTACGCTCAATTCTTTGAACTCCGACAATCCAAGCGTTCCAAATATGCAAGTGCTCATTCTTTCAAAAAATGGCTGAAATCCCGCATACGTCACGACGAAGTAGTGAGTTCAATCCAAACCGGTCGCTACATTTCCGAAAAGTACTTATGGGCCCAAAACGGACGCCTTATGCAAAAGTTATGCTCAATTCCTCGAACGCCGACAATCCAAGCGTTCCAAATATGCAAGTGCACATTCTTTCGAAAAATGGGCAAAATCCCCCATACGTCACGATGAAGCGGTGAGTTCTATCCAAAATGGTCGCTACATTTCCAAAAATTACTTATGGGCCCAAAATGGACACCGTATGCAAAAGATACGCTCAATTCTTTGAACGCCGACAATCCAAGCGTTCCAAATATGTAAGTGCTCATTCTTTCGAAAAATGGCTGAAATCCCGCATACGTCACGATGATGTAGTGAGTTCAATCCAAAACGGTCGCTACATTTTCGAAAAGTACTTATGGGCCCAAAACTGCGCCGTATGCAAAAGTTATGCTCAATTCTTCGAACGCCGACAATCCAAGCGTTCCAAATATGCAAGTGCTCATTCTTTCGAAAAATGGCTAAAATCCCGCATACGTCACGACGAAGTTCTGAGTTCAATCCAAAACGGTTGCTACATATTCGAAAAGTACTTATGGGCCCAAAACGGACGCCGTATGCAAAAGTTACGTTCAATTCTTCGAACGCCGACAATCCAAGCGTTCCAAATAAACAAGTGCACATTCTTTCGAAAAATTGGAAAAATCCCTAATACGTCAGGATGAAGCGGTGAGTTCTATCCAAAACGGTCGCTACATTTTCGAAAATTACTTATGGGCCCAAAACGGACACCGTATGCAAAAGTTACGCTCAATTCTTTGAACGCCGACAATCCAAGCGTTCCAAATATGCAAAAGCTCATTCCTTCGAAAAATGGCTGAAATCCCGCTTACGTCACGACGAAGTTCTGTGTTCAATCCAAAATGGTCGCCACATTTCCGAAAAGTACTTACGGGCCCAAAACTGACGCCGTATGCAAAAGTTACGCTCAATTTTTTGAACACCGACAATCCAAGCGTTCCAAATATGCAAGTGCACATTCTTTCGAAAAATGGGCAAAATCCCTCATACGTCACGATGAAGCGGTGAGTTCTATCCAAAACGGTCGCTACATTTTCGAAAATTACTTATGGGCCCAAAACGGACACCGTATGCAAAAGTTACGCTCAATTCTTTGAACGCCGACAATCCAAGCGTTCCAAATATGCAAATGCTCATTCTTTCAAAAAATGGCTGAAATCCCGCTTACGTCACGACGAAGTTCTGAGTTCAATCCAAAATGGTCGCCACATTTCCGAAAACTACTTACTGGCCCAAAACTGACGCCGTATGCAAAAGTTACGCTCAATTTTTCGAACACCGACAATCCAAGCGTTCCAAATATGCAAGTGCACATTCTTTCGAAAAATGGGCAAAATCCCTCATACGTCACGATGAAGCGGTGAGTTCTATCCAAAACGGTCGCTACATTTCCAAAAATTACTTATGGGCCCAAAACGGACACCGTATGCAAAAGTTAAGCTCAATTCTTTGAACGCCGACAATCCAAGCGTTCCAAATATGCAAGTGCTCATTCTGTCAAAAAATGGGTGAAATCCCACATACGTCATGACGAAGTAGTGAGTACAATCCAAACCGGTCGCTACATTTCCGAAAAGTACTTATGGGCCCAAAACGGACGCCGTCTGCAAAAGTTATGCTCAATTCCTCGAACGCCGACAATCCAAGCGTTCCAAATATGCAAGTGCTCATTCTTTTGAAAAATTGCTGAAATCCCGCATACGTCACGACGAAGTTGTGAGTTCAATCTAAAACGGTCGCTACATTTCCGAAAAGTACTTATGGGCCCAAAACGGACGCCGTATGCAAAAGTTATGCTCAATTCGTCGAACGCCGACAATCCAAGCGTTCCAAATATGTAAGTGCTAATTCTTTAGAAAAATGGCTGAAATCCCACATACGTCACGACGAAGTTGTGAGTTCAATCCAAAACGGTCGCTACATTTTCGAAAAGTACTTATGGGCCCAAAACGGACGTCGTATGCAAAAGTTACGCTAAATTCTTCGAACGCCGACAATCCGAGCGTTCCAAATATGCAAGTGCACATTCTATCAAAAAATGGGCAAATCCCTCATACGTCACGATGAGGCTGTGAGTTCAATCGAAAACGGTCGCTACATTTTCGAAAATTACTTATGGGCCCAAAACGGACACCGCATGCAAAAGTTACGCTCAATTCTTTGAACGCCGACAATCCAAGCGTTCCAAATATGCAAGTACTCGTTCTTTCGAAAAATGGCTGAAATCCCGCATACGTCACGACGAAGTAGTGAGTTCAATCCAAAACGGTCGCTACATTTCCGAAAAGTACTTATGGGCCCAAAACGGACGCCGTATGCAAAAGTTATGCTCAATTCTTCGAACGCCGACAATCCAAGCGTTCCAAATATGCAAGTGCTCATTCTTTCGAAAAATTGCTGAAATCCCGCATACATCACGACGAAGTTGTGAGTTCAATCTAAAACGGTCGCTACATTTCCGAAATGTACTTATGGGCCCAAAACGGACGCCGTATGCAAAAGTTACGCTCAATTCTTCGAACGCCGACAATCCGAGCGTTCCAAATATGCAAGTGCACATTCTATCAAAAAATGGGCAAAATCCCTCATACGTCACGATGAGGCTGTGAGTTCAATCGAAAACGGTCGCTACATTTCCGAAAAGTACTTATGGGCCCAAAACGGACGCCGTATGCAAGAGTTATGCTGAATTCTTCGAACGCCGACAATCCAAGCATTCCAAATATGCAAGTGCTCATTCTTTCGAAAAATGGCTGAAATCCCACATACGTCACGACGAAGTTGTCAGTTCAATCCAAAACGGTCGCTACATTTCAGAAAAGTACTTATGGGCCCATAACGGACGCCGTATGCAAAAGTTATGCTCAGTTCTTCTAACGTCGACAATCCAAGCGTTCCAAATATGCAAGTGCTCATTCTCTTGAAAAATGGCTGAAATCCCGTATACGTCACGACGAAGTGGTGAGTTCAATCCAAAACGGTCGCTTCATTTCCGAAAAGTACTTATGGGCCCAAAAATGACGCCGTATGCAAAAGTTACGCTCAATTCTTCGAACGCCGACAATCCAAATGTTCCAAATATGGAAGTGTACATTCTTTCGAGAAATGGGCAAAATCCCTCATACGTCACGATGAAGCGGTGAGTTCAATCCAAAACGGTCGCTAAATTTCCGAAAAGTACTTATGGGCCCAAAACGGACGCCGTATGCAAAAGTTATGCTCAATTCTTCGAACGCCGACAATCCAAGCATTCCAAATATGCAGGTGCTCATTCTTTCAAAAAATGGCTGAAATCCCGCATACATCACGACGAAGTAGTGAGTTCAATCCAAAACGGTCGCTACAATTCCTAAAAGTACTTATAGGACCAAAATGGACGCCGTATGCAAAAGTTACGTTCAATTCTTCGAACGCCGACAATCCAAGCGTTCCAAATATACAAGTGCACATTCTCTCAAAAAATGGGCAAAATCCCTCATACATCACGATGAAGCGGTGAGTTCTATCCAAAACGGTCCCTACATTTTCGAAAATTACTTATGGCCCCAAAACGGACACCGTATGCAAAAGTTACGCTCAATTCTTTGAACTCCGAAAATCCAAGCGTTCCAAATATGCAAGTGCTCATTCTTCCAAAAATGGCTGAAATCCCGCATACGTCACGACGAAGTAGTGAGTTCAATCCAAACCGGTCGCTACATTTCCGAAAAGTACTTATGGGCCCAAAACGGACGCCGTCTGCAAAAGTTATGCTCAATTCCTCGAACGCCGACAATCCAAGCGTTCCAAATATGCAAGTGCACATTCTTTCGAAAAATGGGCAAAACCCCTCATACGTCACGATGAAGCGGTGAGTTCTATCCAAAACGGTCGCTACATTTCCAAAAATTACTTATGGGCCCAAAATGGACACCGTATGCAAAAGATACGCTCAATTCTTTGAACGCCGACAATCCAAGCGTTCCAAATATGTAAGTGCTCATTCTTTCGAAAAATGGCTGAAATCCCGCATACGTCACGATGATGTAGTGAGTTCAATCCAAAACGGTCGCTACATTTCCGAAAATTACTTATGGGCCCAAAACGGACGCCGTATGCAAAAGTTACGCTCAATTCTTCGAACACCGACAATCCGAGCGTTCCAAATTTGCAAATGCACATTCTATCAAAAAATGGGCAAAATCCCTCATACGTCACGATGAGGCTGTGAGTTCAATCGAAAACGGTCCCTACATTTCCGAAAAGTACTTATGGGCCCAAAACGGACGCCGTATGCAAAAGTTATGCTGAATTCTTCGAACGCCGACAATCCAAGCATTCCAAATATGCAAGTGCTCATTCTTTCGAAAAATGGCTGAAATCCCACATACGTCACGACGAAGTTGTCAGTTCAATCCAAAACGGTCGCTACATTTCAGAAAAGTACTTATGGGACCATAACGGACGCCGTATGCAAAAGTTATGCTCAATTCTTCTAACGTCGACAATCCAAGCGTTCCAAATATGCAAGTTCTCATTCTCTTGAAAAATGGCTGAAATCCCGTATACGTCACGACGAAGTGGTGAGTTCAATCCAAAACGGTCGCTTCATTTCCGAAAAGTACTTATGGGCCCAAAAATGACGCCGTATGCAAAAGTTACGCTCAATTCTTCGAACGCCGACAATCCAAGCGTTCCAAATATGCAAGTGTACATTCTTTCGAGAAATGGGCAAAATCCCTCATACGTCACGATGAAGCGGTGAGTTCAATCCAAAACGGTCGCTAAATTTCCGAAAAGTACTTATGGGCCCAAAACGGACGCCGTATGCAAAAGTTATGCTCAATTCTTCGAACGCCGACAATCCAAGCATTCCAAATATGCAGGTGCTCATTCTTTCAAAAAAAGGCTGATATCCCGCATACGTCACGACGAAGTAGTGAGTTCAATCGAAAACGGTCGCTACAATTCCGAAAAGTACTTATAGGACCAAAATGGACGCCGTATGCAAAAGTTACGTTCAATTCTTCGAACGCCGACAATCCAAGCGTTCCAAATATACAAGTGCACATTCTTTCGAAAAATGGGCAAAATCCCTCATACATCAGGGCAAAGTGGTAAGTTCAATCCAAAACGGTCGCGACATTTTCGAAAAGGAGTTATGGGACCAAAACGGACGCCGTCTGCAAAAGTTACGCTCAATTCTTCGAACGCCGACAATCCAAGCGTTCCAAATATACAAGTGCACATTCTTTCGAAAAATGGGCAAAATCCCTCATACATCAGGGCAAAGTGGTAAGTTCAATCCAAAACGGTCGCGACATTTTCGAAAAGGAGTTATGGGACCAAAACGGACGCCGTCTGCAAAAGTTACGCTCAATTCTTCGAACGCCGACAATCCAAGCGTTCCAAATATACAAGTGCACATTCTTTCGAAAAATGGGCAAAATCCCTCATACGTCACGATGAAGCGGTGAGTCCCAAAACGGACGCCGTATGCAAAAGTTATGCTCAATTCTTCGAACGACGACAATCCAAGCGTTCCAAATATGCAAGTGCTCATTCAATTGAAAAATGGCTGAAATCTCGCATACGTCACGACAAAGTGCAGAGTTCAATCCAAAACGGTCGCTACATTTTCGAAAAGTAGTTATGGGACCAAAACGGACGCCGTATGCAAAAGTTACGCTCAATTCTTCGAACGTCGACAATCCAAGCGTTCCAAATATGCAAGTGCACATTCTTTTGAAAAATGGGCAAAATGCCTCATACATCACGATGAAGCAGTGAGTTCAATCCAAAACGGTCGCTACATTTTCGAAAAGTAGTTATGGGACCAAAACGGACGCCGTATGCAAAAGTTACGCTCAATTCTTCGAACGTCGACAATCCAAGCGTTCCAAATATGCAAGTGCACATTCTTTTGAAAAATGGGCAAAATGCCTCATACATCACGATGAAGCAGTGAGTTCAATCAAAAACGGTCGCTACATTTCCAAGAAGTACTTATGGGCCCAAAACGGACGCCGTATGCAATAGTTATGCTCAATTCTTCGAACGCCGACAATCAAAGCATTCCAAATATGCAATTGCTCATTCTTTTGAAAAATGGCTGAAATCTCGCATACGTCACGACGAAGTGGTGAGTTCAATCCAAAATGGTCGCTACATTTCCGAAAAGTACTTATGGGCCCAAAACGGACGCCGTATGCAAAAGTTATGCTCAATTCGTCGAACCCCGACAATCCAAGCGTTCCAAATATGCAAGTGCTCATTCTCTAGAAAAATGGCTGAAATCCTGCATACATCACGACGAAGTTGTGAGTTCAATCCAAAACGGTCGCTACATTTCCGAAAAGTACTTATGGGCCCAAAACGGACGCCGTATGCAAAAGATATGCTCAATTCTTCGAACGTCGACAATCCAAGCGTTCCAAATATGCAAGTACTCATTCTTTTGAAAAATGGCTGAAATCTCGCATACGTCACGACGAAGTGGTGAGTTCAATCCAAAACGGTCGCTACATTTCCGAAAAGTACTTATGGGCCCAAAACGGACGCCGTATGCAAAAGTTATGCTCAATTCTTCGAACGTCGACAATCCAAGCGTTCCAAATATGCAAGTGCTCATTCTATTGAAAAATGGCTGAAATCTCGTATACGTCATGACGAAGTGGTGAGTTCAATCCAAAACGGTCGCTACATTTCCGAAAATTACTTATGGGCCCAAAACGGACACCATATGCAAAAGTTACGCTCAATTCTTTGAACGCCGACAATCCAAGCGTTCCAAATATGCAAGTACTCATTCTTTTGAAAAATGGCTGAAATCTCGCATACGTCACGACGAAGTGGTGAGTTCAATCCAAAACGGTCGCTACATTTCCGAAAAGTACTTATGGGCCCAAAACGGACGCCGTATGCAAAAGTTACGTTCAATTCTTCGAACGCCGACAATCCAAGCGTTCCAAATATACAAGTGCACATTCTTTCGAAAAATGGGAAAAATCCCTCATACGTCACGATGAAGCAGTGAGTTCAATCCAAAACGGTCGCTACATTTCCGAAAAGTACTTATGGGCCCAAAACGGACGTCGTATGCAAAAGTTATGCTCAATTCTTCGAACGCTGACAATCCAAGCATTCCAAATATGCAAGTGCTCATTCTTTAGAAAAATGGCTGAAATCCCGCATACGTCACGACGAAGTTGTGAGTTCAATCCAAAACGGTCGCTACATTTTCGAAAAGTACTTATGGGCCCAAAAATGACGCCGTATGCAAAAGTTACGCTCAATTCTTCGAACGCCGACAATCAAAGCGTTCCAAATATGTAAGTGCACATTCTTTCGAAAAATGGTCAAAATCCCTCATACGTCACGATGAAGCGGTGAGTTCAATCCAAAACGGTTGCTACATTTTTGAAAAGTACTTATGGGTCCAAAACGGACGCCGTATGCAAAAGTTATGCTCAATTCTTCGAACGCCGACAATCAAAGCGTTCCAAATATGCAAGTGCTCATTCTTTCGAAAAATGGATGAAATCCCACATACGTCACGTCGAAGTAGTGAGTTCAATCCAAAACGGTCGCTACATTTCCGAAAAGTACTTATGGGCCCAAAACGGATGCCGTATGCAAAAGTTATGCTCAATTCTTCGAACGCCGACAATCCAAGCGTTCCAAATATGCAAGTGCTCATTCTTTCGAAAAATTGCTGAAAATCCGCATACATCATGACGAAGTTGTGAGTTCAATCTAAAACGGTCGCTACATTTCCGAAAAGTTCTTATGGGCCCAAAACGGACGCCGTATGCAAAAGTTACGCTCAATTCTTCGAACGCCGACAATCCAAGAGTTCCAAATATGCAAGTGCACATTCTTTCGAAAAATGGGCAAAATCCCTCATACGTCACGATGAAGCGGTGAGTTCAATCGAAAACGGTCGCTACATTTCCGAAAAGTACTTATGGGCCCAAAACGGACGCCGTATACAAAAGTTATGCTCAATTCTTCGAACGCCGACAATCCAAGCATTCCAAATATGCAAGTGCTCATTCTGTCGAAAAATGGCTGAATTCCCGCATATGTCACGATGATGTAGTGAGTTCAATCCAAAACGGTCGCTACATTTCCGAAAAGTACTTATGGGCCTAAAACGGACGCCGTATGCAAAAGTTATGCTCAATTCTTCGAACGCCGACAATCCAAGCGTTCAAAATGTGCAAGTGCTCATTCTTTCGAAAAATGGCTGAAATCCCGCATACGTCACGACGAAGTTCTTAGTTCAATCCAAAACGGTCGCTACATTTCCGAAAAGTACTTATGGGCCCAAAACGGACGCCGTATGCAAAAGTTATGCTCAATTCTTCGAACGCCGACAATCCAAGCGTTCCAAATATGCAAGTGCTCATTCTTTAGAAAAATGGCTGAAATCCCGCATACGTCACTACCAAGTTGTGAGTTCAATCCAAAACGGTCGCTACATTTCCGAAAAGTACTTATGGGCCCAAAAATGACGCCGTATGCAAAAGTTACGCTCAATTCTTCGAACGCCGACAATCCAAGCGTTCCAAATATGCAAGTGCCCATTCTTTCGAAAAATGGGCAAAATCCCTCTTACGTCACGATGAAGCGGTGAGTTCTACCCAAAATGGTCGCTACATTTCCAAAGATTACTTATGGGCCCAAAATCGACACCGTATGCAAAAGATACGCTCAATTCTTTGAACGCCGACAATCCAAGCGTTCCAAATATGCAAGTGCTCATTCTTTCGAAAAATGGCTGAAATCCCGCATACGTCACGATGATGTAGTGAGTTCAATCCAAAACGGTCGCTACATTTCCGAAAAGTACTTATGGGCCCAAAACGGACGCCGTATGCAAAAGTTATGCTCAATTCTTCGAACGCCGACAATCCAAGCGTTCCAAATATACAAGTGCACATTCTTTCGAAAAATGGGTAAAATCCCTCATACGTCATGATGAAGCGATGAGTTCTATCCAAAACGGTCGCTACATATCCGAAAAGTACTTATGGGCCCAAAACGGACGCCGTATGCAAAAGTTACGCTCAATTCTTCGAACGCCGACAATCCAAGCGTTCCAAATATGGAAGTGCACATTCTTTCAAAAAATGGGCAAAATCCCTCTTACGTCACGATGAAACGGTGAGTTCTATCCAAAATGGTCGCCACATTTTCAAAAATTACTTATCGGCCCAAAACGGACACCGTATGCAAAAGAGACGCTCAATTCTTTGAACGCCGACAATCCAAGCGTTCCAAATATGCAAGTGCTCATTCTTTCGAAAAATGGCTGAAATCCCGTATACGTCACGATGATGTAGTGAGTTCAATCCAAAACGGTCGCTACATTTCCGAAAAGTACTTATGGGCCTGAAACGGACGCCGTATGCAAAAGTTATGCTCAATTCTTCGAACGCCGACAATCAAAGCATTCCAAATATGCAAGTGCTCATTCTTTTGAATAATGGCTGAAATCTCGCATACGTCACAATGAAGTGATGAGTTCAATCCAAAACGGTCGCTACATTTCCAAAAAGTACTTATGGGCCCAAAACGGACGCCGTATGCAAAAGTTACGTTCAATTCTTCGAACGCCGACAATCCAAGTGTCACATTCTTTCGAAAAATGGGCAAAATCCCTCATACGTCATGATGAAGCGGTGAGTTCTATCCAAAACGGTCACTACATTTCCGAAAATAACTTATGGGCCCAAAACGGACACCGCATGCAAAAGTTACGCTCAATTCTTTGAACGTCGACAATCCAAGCGTTCCAAATATGCAAGTGCTCATTCTTTAGAAAAATGGCTGAAATCCCGCATACGTCACGACGAAGTGGTGAGTTCAATCCAAAACGGTCGCTACATTTCCAAAAAGTACTTATGAGCCCAAAACGGACGCCGTATGCAAAAGTTACGTTCAATTCTTCGAACGCCGACAATCCAAGCGTTCCAAATATACAAGTGCACATTCTTTCGAAAAATGGGCAAAATTCCTCATACGTCATGATGAAGCGATGAGTTCTATCCAAAACGGTCGCTACATTTCCGAAAAGTACTTATGGGCCCAAAACGGACGCCGTATGCAAAAGTTATGCTCAATTCTTCGAACGCCGACAATCCAAGCGTTCCAAATATGCAAGTGCTCATTCTTTCGAAAAACGGCTGAAATCCCACATACATCACGACGAAGTTATGAGTTCAATCCAAAACGGTCGCTACATTTCCGAAAAGTACTTATGGGCCCAAAACGGACGCCGTATACAAAAGTTACGCTCAATTCTTCGAACGCCGACATTCCAAACGTTCCAAATATGCAAGTGCACATTCTTTCAAAAAATGGGTAAAATCCCTCATACGTCACGATGAAGATGTGAGTTCAATCCAAAACGGTCGCTACATTTACGAAAAGTACTTATGGGCCCAAAACGGACGTCGTATGCAAAATTTACGCTCAATTCTTCGAACGCCGACAATCCAAGCGTTCCAAATATGCAAGCGCACATTGTTTCGAAAAATGGCTGAAATCCAGCATACGTCACGATGACGTAGTGAGTTCAATCCAAAATGGTCGCAACATTTTCGAAAAGTACTTATGGGCCCAAAACGGACGCCGTATGCAAAAGTTATGCTCAATTCTTCGAACGCCGACAATCCAAGCGTTCCAAATATGCAGGTGCTCATTCTTTAGAAAAAAGGCTGAAATCCCGCATACGTCACGACGAAGTTGTGAGTTCAATCCAAAACGGTCGCTACATTTTTGAAAAATTACTTATGGGCCCAAAAATGACGCTGTATGCAAAAGTTACGCTCAATTCTTCGAACGTCGACAATCCAAGCGTTCTAAATATGCAAGTGCACATCTTTCAAAAAATGGGCAAAATCCCTCATACGTCACGATGAAGCGGTGAGTTCAATCCAAAACGGTCGCTACATTTCCAAAAAGTACTTATGTGCCCAAAACGGACGCCGTATTCAAACGTTACGTTCAATTCTTCGAACGCCGACAATCCAAGCATTCCAAATATGCAAGTGCTCATTCTTCAGAAAAATGGCTGAAATCCTAATACGTCACGGCGAAGTTGTGAGTTCAATCCAAAACGGTCGCTACATTTCCGAAAAGTACTTATGAGCCCAAAAATGACGCCGTATGCAAAAGTTACGCTCAATTCTTCGAACGCCGACAATCCAAGCGTTCCAAATATGCAAGTGCCCATTCTTTCGAAAAATGGGCAAGATCCCTCTTACGTCACGATGAAGCGGTGAGTTCTATCCAAAATTGTCGCTAGATTTCCAAAAATTGCTTATGGGCCCAAAGCCGACACCGTATGCAAAAGATACGCTCAATTCTTTGAACGTCGACAATCCAAGCGTTCCAAATATGCAAGTGCTCATTCTTTCGAAAAATGGCTGAAATCCCGTATACGTCACGATGTTGTAGCGAGTTCAATCCAAAACGGTCGCTACATATACGAAAAGTACTTATGGGCCCAAAACGGACGCAGTATGCAAAAGTTATGCTCAATTCTTCGAACACCGACAATCCAAGCGTTCCAAATATGCAAGTGCTCATTCTTTCGTAAAATGGCTAAAATCCTGCATACGTCACGATGAAGTTCTTAGTTCAATCCAAAACGGTCGCTACATATCCGAAAAGTACTTATGGGCCCAAAACGGACGCCGTATGCAAAAGTTACATTCAATTCTTCGAATGCCGACAATCCAAGCGTTCCAAATATACAAGTGCACATTCTTTCGAAAAATGGGCAAAATCCCTCATACGTCATGATGAAGCGATGAGTTCTATCCAAAACGGTCGCTACATTTTCGAAAAGTACTTATGGGCCAAAAACGGACGCCGTATGCAAAAGTTATGCTCAATTCTTCGAACGCCGACAATCCAAGCATCCCAAATATGCAAGTGCTCATTCTTTCGAAAAATGGCTGAAATCCCGCATACGTCATGACGAAGTAGTGAGTTCAATCCAAAACGGTCGCTACAATTCCGAAAAGTACTTATGGGACCAAAATGGACGCCGTATGCAAAAGTTACGTTCAATTCTTCGAAAGCCGACAATCCAAGCGTTCCAAATATACAAGTGTACATTCTTTCAAAAAATGGGCAAAATCCCTCATACGTCATGATGAAGCGGTGAGTTCTATCCAAAACGGTCGCTACATTTCCGAAAATTATTTATGGGCCCAAAACGGACACCGTATGCAAAAGTTACGCTCAATTCTTCGAACGCCGACAATCGAAGCGTTCCAAATATGCAAGTGCTCATTCTTTTGAAAAATGGCTGAAATCCCGCATACGTCACTACGAAGTTGTGAGTTCAATCCAAAACGGTCGCTACATTTCCGAAAAGTACTTATGGGCCCAAAACGGATGCCGTATGCAAAAGTTATGCTCAATTCTTCGAACGCCGACAATCGAAGCGTTCCAAATATGCAAGTGCTCATTCTTTTGAAAAATGGCTGAAATCCCGCATACGTCACTACGAAGTTGTGAGTTCAATCCAAAACGGTCGCTACATTTCCGAAAAGTACTTATGGGCCCAAAACGGACGCCGTATGCAAAAGTTACGCTCAATTCTTCGAACGCCGACAATCGAAGCGTTCCAAATATGCAAGTGCACATTCTTTCGAAAAATGGGCAAAATCCCTCGTACGTCACGATGAAGCGGTGAGTTCAATCGAAAACGGTCGCTACATTTCCGAAAAGTACTTATGGGCCCAAAATAGACGCCGTATACAAAAGTTATGCTCAATTCTTCGAACGCCGACAATCCAAGCATTCCAAATATGCAAGTGCTCATTCTTTCGAAAAATGG
>NW_019253625.1:0-1211 GCF_002742605.1 Olea europaea var. sylvestris
TGGGTTGATTGGAAACGGCCCGCGAAATTGAACTCGCGGCACAGACCCAGGACCACGGGATTTTAGCCAAATTCCTTTGTTTGGGCCTCCGAATAATTTATTTCCTTATTAATTATGTCAGGTTGAAGAGGTGCTGGACAGAAAATTAACGAAGCAAAACCGCACCAGGGGTAATTTTGTCATTTGTTACGACGGTGTCGGAATGGGCCGAAATTCGGCAGGTTGATTTGAAATGGCCCGAGAAATTAGACTCGGGGCCCAGACCTGAGATCTTGGGATTTTAGCCAAATTCTTTCGTTTGGGCCTACGAATAATTAGTTTTCGTATTAATTACGTTAGGTTGAAGAAGTGCTGGACAGAAAATTAAGCAAAACCGCACCAGGGGCAATTTTGCCATTTGTCGTGACGATTTTGGGCCGAAATTTTGCTAGTTGATTGGAAACAGCCCATGAAATTGGGCTCGGGGTACAGACCCGGGATCACGGGATTTTTGCCTAATTCCTTCGTGTGGACCCCCGAATAATTAATTTCCTTTTTAATTTTGTGAGGTTGAAGAAGTGCTGGACAAAAAATTAACAAAGAAAAACTGCACCATTGGAAATTTTGTCATTTGTCGCGATGGTGCCGGAATAGGCTGAAATTTGGCAGGTTGATTGGAAATGGCCAGCGAAATTGGACTCGGGGCGCAAACCCGGGATCACAGGATTTTAGCCAAATTCCTTCATTTGGGCCTCCGAATAATTAATTTCCTTTTCAATTTTGTGAGGTTGAAGAAGTTCAGGATAGAAATTAACAAAGAAAAACCGCACCAGGGGAAATTTTGTCATTTGTCGCGATGGTGCCGGAATGGGCTGAAATTTTGCAGGTTGATTGGAAATGGCCTGCGAAATTGGACTCGGGGCGTAGATCCGGGATCACGGGATTTTAGCCTAATTCCTTCCTTTGGGCCTTCGAATAATTAATTTCCTTATTAATTATGTCAGGTTGAAGAAGTGTTGGACAGAAAATTAAAAAAAGAAATATCGCACTAGGGGCAATTTTGTCATTTGTTGCAACGGTGTCACAATGGGCAGAAATTTGGCAGGTTGATTGGAAACGACCCGAGAAATTGGACTCGGGGCACAGACCCGGTATCACGGAATTTTAGCCAAATTCCTTCGTTTGGGCCTCTAAATAATTAATTTCCTTGTTAATTATGTCAAGTTGAAGAA
>NW_019253626.1:0-245 GCF_002742605.1 Olea europaea var. sylvestris
ATGACTTCGGGTTTGTTCGTTTTTGGCGAATTGCTAGTCTAATTCGATTTGAATCGACCCAATGAAAAGCGGTTTTTGATTTCTTGATAACTTTGGTTTGTTCGATTTTGGCGAATTGTTGTCTAATTCGATTGGAATCGATCCAACAAATAGTGGTTTTTGATTTCATGATAACTTACGGTTTGTTCATTTTTGACGAATATCTAGTCTAATTCGATTGGAATCTAGCCAATTAAAAGTGGCAT
>NW_019253626.1:366-1211 GCF_002742605.1 Olea europaea var. sylvestris
TTTTTGATTTCATGATAACTTCGGGTTTGTTCGTTTTTAGCAAATTGTTAGTCTAATTCGATTGAAATCGAGACAACAAAAAGTGGATTTTGATTTCATGATAACTTCGGTTTGTTAGTATTTGGCGAATTGCTGTCTAATTCGATTGGAATCGATCGAACGAATAGTGGTTTTTGATTTTATGATAACTTCGGGTTTGTTCATTTTTGGCAAATTGCTAGTCCAATTCGATTTGAATCTAGCCAATGAAAAGTGGAATTTGATTTCATGATAACTTCGGGTTTGTTCGTTTTTGGCGAATTGCTAGTCTAATTCAATTGGAATCGAGTCGATTAAAGGTAGTTTTTGATTTCATGATAACTTCCGATTTGGTCATTTTTGGCGATTTGCTAGTCTAATTAGATTGGAATCGAGCCAATAGAAAGTGGTTTTTGATTTTATGATAACTTTGGGATTTTTCGTTTTTGAAGAATTGCTAGTGTAATTGGATTGGAATCTAGCCAACGTAAAGTGGTGTTTGATTTCATGATAACTTCGAGTTTGTTCGTTTTTGACGAATTGCTAGTCTAATTCGATTGGAATCGACCCAATGAAAAGTGGTTTTTGATTTCATCATAACTTCGGGTTTGTTCATTTTTGGCAAATTGTTAGTCTAATTCGATTGAAATCGAGACAACAAAAAGTGGATTTTGATTTCATGATAACTTCTGTTTGATAGTATTTGGCGAATTGCTGTCCAATTCGATTGGAATCGATCGAACAAATAGTGGTTTTTGATTTTATGATAACTTCGGGTTTGTTCATTTTTGGCAAATTGCTAGTCCAATTCGATTTGAATCTAGCCA
>NW_019253627.1:0-586 GCF_002742605.1 Olea europaea var. sylvestris
TCAACCGGTCAAATTTTAGCCCATTCCGACACCGGCGGAGCGATTTTTGTTTCCGATCAACCAGTCAAATTTTAGCCCATTTCCACACCGTCACGAAAATTGACGAAATCGCCCCCGGCGCGATTTTTGTTTCCGATCAACCAGCCAAATTTCAGCCCATTCCGACACCATCGCGAAAAATGACGAAATTGCCCCAGGCTTGGTTTCCTTTTCAGATCAACCTGTCCAATTTCGCATTCCGACACCGTCGCGAAAATTGACGAAATTGCCCCCGGCGCGATTTTTGTTTCCGATCAACCAGCCAAATTTCAGCCCATTACGACACCGTCGCAAAAAATGACGAAATTGACCCTGCCGCGATTTTTGTTTCCGATCAACCTGTCAAATTTGATCCCATTTCGACACCGTCGCGAAAAATGACGAAATTGCCCCAGGCTTGGTTTCCTTTTCAGATCAACCTGTCCAATTTCGCATTCCGACACCGTCGCGAAAATTGACGAAATTGCCCCCGGCGCGATTTTTGTTTCCGATCAACCAGCCAAATTTCAGCCCATTCCGACACCGTCGCGAAAAATGACGAAATTGC
>NW_019253627.1:701-1211 GCF_002742605.1 Olea europaea var. sylvestris
GAAATTGCCCCCGGCGCGATTTTTGTTTCCAGTCAACCAGCAAAATTTCTGCCCATTCCGACACCGTCGCGAAAAATGACGAAATTGCCCCCGGCACGATTTTTGCTTCCCATCAACCAGCCAAATTTCAGCCCATTACGACACCGTCGCAAAAAATGACGAAATTGACCCTGGCGCGATTTTTGTTTCCGATCAACATGTCAAATTTGAGCTCATTCCGATACCGTCGCGAAAAATGACGAAATTGCCCCAGGCGCGGTTTCCTTTTTAGATCAACCTGTCCAATTTCCCATTCCGACACCGTCGCGAAAAATGACGAAATTGCCCCTGGCTTGATTTTTGTTTCCGATCAACCTGTCAAATTTTAGCCAATTCCGACATCGTCGCGAAAAATGATGAAATTGCTCCGGGCACATTTTTTGTTTTTGATTAACCTGTCAAATTTTAGCCCATCCCGACACCGTCGCGAAAAAAGGCGAAATTGCCCCCGGCGCGATTTTTGTTTCCAGT
>NW_019253628.1:0-1211 GCF_002742605.1 Olea europaea var. sylvestris
AAATTTGACGGAATGATGGGAAACAAAAATCACGCCGTGGGCAATTTCGTCATTTTTCGCGACGGTGTCGAAATCGGCTAAAAATTTACCGATGGATGGGAATCAAAAATCGCGCAGGGGCAAATTCGTCATTTTTCGTGACGGTGTCGGAATCGGCTAAAAGTTGACAGATTGATAGGAAACAAAAATCGCGCCCGGCGCAATTTCGTCGTTTTTCGCGACGGTGTTGAAATTGGCTCAAATTTGACAGATTGATGGACAACAAAAATCGCGCCGGGGGTAATTTCGTCATTTTTCGTGACGGTGTCGAAATCGGCTAAAATTTGACTGATTGGTGGGAAACAAAAATCGCGCAGGGGTAATTTCTTCATTTTTCGCGACGGTGTCGAAATCGGCTAAAATTTGACTGATTGATGGGAAAAAAAAATCCCACAGGGGTAATTTCGTCATTTTTCGTGACGGTGTCGGAATCGGCTAAAATTTGAATTATTGATGGGAAACAAAAATCCCACCGGGGGCAATTTCGTCATTTTTCGTAACGGTGTCGAAATCGGCTAAAATTTGACGGAATGATGGGAAACAAAAATCCCACCGGGGGCAATTTCGTCATTTTTCGTAACGGTGTCGAAATCGGCTAAAATTTGACGGAATGATGGGAAACAAAAATCCCACCGGGGGCAATTTCGTCATTTTTCGTAACGGTGTCGAAATCGGCTAAAATTTGACGGAATGATGGGAAACAAAAATCCCACCGGGGGCAATTTCGTCATTTTTCGTAACGGTGTCGAAATCGGCTAAAATTTGACGGAATGATGGGAAACAAAAATCCCACCGGGGGCAATTTCGTCATTTTTCGTAACGGTGTCGAAATCGGCTAAAATTTGACGGAATGATGGGAAACAAAAATCCCACCGGGGGCAATTTCGTCATTTTTCGTAACGGTGTCGAAATCGGCTAAAATTTGACTGATTGATCGGAAACAAAAATCGCGCCGGTGGCAATTTCGTCATTTTTCGCGACAGTGTCGAAATCACTAAAATTTGAATGATTGATGGGAAACAAAAATCGCACAGGGGCAATTTCGTCATTTTTCGTGACGGTGTCGAAATCGGCTAAAATTTGACGGAATGATGGGAAACAAAAATCGCGCCGTAGGCAATTTCGTCATTTTTCGCGACGGTGTCGAAATCGGCTAAAATTTGACCGATGGA
>NW_019253629.1:0-1211 GCF_002742605.1 Olea europaea var. sylvestris
TTTCGCACCTTTAGACAATGGAATGAGGTCCCACGCGTCATTGTCCTTCATGGACTTTATCTCTTCATTCATGACATTGAGCCACTTTTGAGAGTTAGAAGTTTTCATGGCTTGACAAAAGTTGATCGGACCATCTTTCACCATTCCAATGTTAACTTCATGTTCTTGGAGATGTACAATGTAGTCATTTGAAACTGCACTTCTCCTCTCTCTAGTGGATCTTCTTAATTGGATTAATTCTTGAGGCTGTAAAGTTTGTTCTTCTGGAATAATTTGTTGACCTTCAGAGGAAGATACGACATTGTCTTGATTCAAGGTTACTTCTTGAACAATGTTATGGATAGAAATCTGATCATTATCAATGGAAATTGGAGGAATTTCAACATATTCATCATCAAAGACAAAGCCTATAATCCTATCTTCCCCCGCAAACTCAACATCCTCAAAGAACCTAACATTTTCTGTCTCGAAAATTTCCTTAGTTGTGGGATCATAAAACTTGTAACCTCTAGACCTTTCAGAATATCTGATAAATTAGCAACTGATGGTCCTTACGTTCAGTTTCTTTTCATTTGGCTTATAGGGCCTTGTCTCTATTAGACAACCCCAAATGTGTATATGCTTCAAATTAGGCTTCTTGCCTATCCAAAGCTCATAAAGGGTTTTATCAATGACTTTAGTTGAAACTCTGTTCAGTATATACGCTGTGGTCTCTAATGCTTCACTGTAGAGAGATTCTGATAAGGTAGAATGACTAATCATACTCCTCACCATATCTTTAAGCGTTTTGTTTTATCTCTTAGCAACATCATTCATAGTGGGCGAACCTGGCATAGTATATTGTGGGATGATACCGCATTCCTCTAGAAATTTAGCAAATGGTCCTGGACATTATTAACTTAAACCGTCATATCTATCATAGTATTCACCCCTACGGTCAGATCTGACATTTTTAATCATTTTGCCGAGTTGGTTCTCAACTTCAGCTTTATAGCTTTTGAACACATTCAATAACTGTGATTTTTCATGAATGAGATATATGTAGCCATATCTTGAAAAGTTGTCTATGAACATTATAAAATATTGTTAACCATTCTAAGAACTCATAGATAATTGTCCACAAATATCCGTATGTATAATTCTAAGACGTCCGTAGTCCCGTTGTCTTGAAATCTCCTTTTATTGGTTTGTTTTTTCCTTTATGCAGTTGA
>NW_019253630.1:0-1211 GCF_002742605.1 Olea europaea var. sylvestris
TTTCAGCCCATTTCGACACCGCCACGAAAAAAGACGAAACTGACCCCGGCGCGATTTTTGTTTCCGATCGACCTGTCAAATTTCAGCCCATTCGATACCGTCTCGAAAAATGACGAAATTGGCCCTAGCGCGATTTTTGTTTCGGATCGACCTGTCAAATTTCTGCATATTTCGACTCCGTCGCGAAAAATGACGAAATTGGACCCGGCGCAATTTTTGTTTCCGATCGACCTGTTAAATTTCCGCCATTTCGACACCGTGGCGAAAAATGATGAAATTGCCCCTGGCGCGATTTTTGTTTCCGATCGACCTGTCAAATTTCTGCCCATTTCGACGCCGTCGCGAAAAATGACGATACTTGCCCCGGCACGATTTTTGTTTCCGATCGACCTGTCAAATTTGAGCCCATTTCGACAGCGTCGCGAAAAATGACGAAATTGCCCCTGGCGCGTTTTTTTTTCCGATCGTTCTGTCAAATTTCGGCCCATTTCGACACCGGCACGATTTTTGTTTCGGATCGACCTGTCAAATTCAGCCCATTTGGACACCGTCGCGAAAAATGACAAAATTGGCCCCGGTGCGATTTTTGTTTCCGATCGACCTGCCAAATTTTAGCTGATTTCGACACCGTCACGAAAAATAACGAAATTGCCCCCGGCGCGGTTTTTGTTTCCGATCGACCTGCCAAATTTTAGCTGATTTCGACACCGTCACGAAAAATAACGAAATTGCCCCCGGCGCGGTTTTTGTTTCCGATCGACCTGCCAAATTTTAGCTGATTTCGACACCGTCACGAAAAATAACGAAATTGCCCCCGGCGCGGTTTTTGTTTCCGATCGACCTGCCAAATTTTAGCTGATTTCGACACCGTCACGAAAAATAACGAAATTGCCCCCGGCGCGGTTTTTGTTTCCGATCGACCTGCCAAATTTTAGCTGATTTCGACACCGTCACGAAAAATAACGAAATTGCCCCCGGCGCGGTTTTTGTTTCCGATCGACCTGTCAAATTTCAGCCCATTTCGACACCGCCGCGAAAAAAGACGAAACTGACCCCGGCGCGATTTTTGTTTCCGATCGACCTGGCAAATTTTAGCCCATTTCGACACCGTCGCGAAAAATGACGAAATTGCCCCTGGCGCGTTTTTTTTTCCGATCGTTCTGTCAAATTTCGGCCCATTTCGACACCGTCGCGAAAAATGACGAAATTGG
>NW_019253631.1:0-1211 GCF_002742605.1 Olea europaea var. sylvestris
ACTTTTCATTGGCTCGATCCTAATCGAGTTAGACTAGCAATTCGACAAAAAAGAAAAAACCTCAAAAACCACTTTTCATTTCCTTAATTCCAATCGAATTAGACTAGCAATTCGTCAAAAATGAACAAACCTGAAGTTATCATGTAATCAAAAACCACTTTTCATTGGCTTAATTGTAATCAAATTAGAGTAGTAATTCGCCAAAAACAAGCATACTCGAAGTTATCATGAAACCAAAAACCACTTTTCATTGGCTCGATTCCAATCAAGTTAGACTAGCATTTTGACAGAAACGAACAAACCTCAAAAACCACTTTTCATTTCCTTAATTCTAATCGAATTAGACCAGCAATTCGGCAAAAATGAACAAACCTGAAGTTATCATGAAATCAAAAACCACTTTTCATTGGCTTAATTGTAATCAAATTAGAGTAGTAATTCGCTAAAAACAAGCATACTCGAAGTTATCATGAAAAAAAAAACCACTTTTCATTGGCTCGATTCCAATCGAATTAGACTTGCAATTCGCCAAAAACGAACAACCCCGAAGTTATCATGAAATCAAAACCACTTTTCATTGGCTCGATTCCAATCGAATTAGAGCAGCAATTCGCCAAAAATGAACAAACACGAAGTTATCATGATATCAAAAACCACATTTCATTGGCTCGATTCCAATCAAATTAGACTAGCGATTCGCCCAAAACGAATAAGCCCGAAGTTGTCATAAGATAAAAAACAATGTTTCATTAGCTCAATTCCAATAGAATTAGACCAGCAATTCACCAAAAACGAGCGAACCTGAAGTTATCATGAGATAAAAAATCACTTTTCATTGGCTTGATACCAATCGAATTAGACTAGCAATTCACCATAAACGAACAAACCCGAAGTGATCATGAAATCAAAAACCACTTTTCATTGGCTCGTTTCCAATCGAATTAGACTAGCAATTTGCCAAAAACGAACAAATTCGAGGTTATCATGAAATCAAAAACCGCTATTCATTGGCTCGATTCCAATCGAGTTAGACTAGCAATTCGCCAAAAATGAACAAACCCAAAGTTGTCATGAGATCAAAAACAACATTTCATGAGATCGATTCCAATCAAATTAGACCAGTAATTTGCCGAAAACGAACGAACCCGAAGTTATCATGAAATCAAAAACCACTTTTCATTGGCTCGATTCCAATCGAATTAAACTAGCAA
>NW_019253632.1:0-1211 GCF_002742605.1 Olea europaea var. sylvestris
TGTTTCCGATCAACCTGCCAAATTTCAGCCCATTTCGACACCGTCGAGAAAAATGACGAAATTGCCCCCGACGCGATTTTTGTCTCCGATCAATCTCTCAAATTTCATCCCATTCAGACACCGTCGCGAAAAATGACGAAATTACCCAGGCGCGATTTTTGTTTCCGATCAACCTGCCAAATTTTAGCCCATTCCGACACCGTCGCGAAAAATGACGAAATTGCCCCCGGCACGATTGCCCATTTCGACACCGTCGCGAAAAATGACGAAATTACCCCGGCGCGATTTTTGTTTCCGATCAACCTGCCAAATTTTAGCCCATTCCGACACCGTCGCGAAAAATGACGAAATTGCCCTCGGCGCGATTTTGTTTCCGATCAATGAGTCAAATTTTAGCCCATTTCGACACCGTCGCGAAAAATGAAGAAATTGACCCCCGACGCGATTTTGTTTCCGATCAATTTGTCAAATTTGGGCCCATTCCGACACCGTCGCGAAAAAATGACGAAATTTCCCTCGGCGCGATTTTTGTTTCCGATCAATCTGTCAAATTTTAGCCCATTCCGACACCGTCGCGAAAAATGACGAAATTGCCCCCGACGCGATTTTTGTTTCTGATCAATCTCTCAAATTTCATGCCATTTCGACACTGTCGCGAAAAATGACGAAATTGCACGGCGCGATTTTTGTTTCCGATCAACCTGCTAAATTTTTGCCCATTCCGACACCGTCGCGAAAAATGACGAAATTGCCCCCGGCGCGATTTTTGTTTCCGATCAACCTGCCAAATTTCAGCCCATTTCGACACCGTCGAGAAAAATGACGAGATTGCCCCCGACGCGATTTTTGTTTCCGATCAATCTGTCAAATTTCAGCCCATTCTGACACCGTCGCGAAAAAATGACGAAATTTCCCTCGGCGCGATTTTTGTTTCCGATCAATCTGTCAAATTTTAGCCCATTCCGACACCGTCGCGAAAAATGACGAAATTGCCCCCGACGCGATTTTTGTTTCCGTTCAACTCGCCAAATTTCAGCCCATTCCCACACCGTCGCGAAAAATGACGAAATTGCCCGAGGCACGATTGCCCATTCCGACACCGCCGCGAAAAATGTCGAAATTGCCCTCGGAGCGATTTTTGTTTCCGATCAACCGGTCAAATTTTAGCCCATTCCGACACCGTCGCGAAAAATGACGAAATTGCCCCCGGC
>NW_019253633.1:0-1211 GCF_002742605.1 Olea europaea var. sylvestris
TTACCACGACAAATATTTCTCCTTCACACAAAACGAGTATCAAATACTACTACTAAACAACCAACAGCAACCAACACACACGAGTCAAAATTGGAATATGGGACCGAAGAAAATAAAATAAAAAACCTAAATCAAAATAACAGAGAGCAAAATTTGACGTTTACATTAATATAACACCTTTGAAAACATAAATAAATAAACCCGATGATTCAACAAGAATATATAAGCACCGCATTCCTTGCAAAGTTAATTCCAAAGATAAATTCAAAAAATGGAATACCTTTTGCACAATGTTGATTTGCAATTGCACAGAAGATGAGATCCAAAAGGCGGTGGGCGATTCCTCCAACGCTTCCAATATCATCGATGGCTGGAAGCAGGAGAGATTTTCGTGAGAGAGAGGAGTTAGCCGGCGGTCGATGTAGTGAGAGAGAACAGTGTCAGTCCTGTGATTTTAGGGGCCCAAAAAATCTGTATCGTACATGCAAGATTTATAAAAGTATTACAAAACCAATTGTCAACATAATCATTATCTGCACATGTGCAATTGATTATATGATTAAATGCTAGCAAAAGTCAATATAACCCGACAAAGCTACATTCTTGCAACGCAATCATATAAGCCAACAAAATTTCAAACATTTCCTATATGTTAATAAATAAGCAAGCACAAGTACTTGCTTACCTAAGAAGTAGAACTTGAGCAAAAATTATGAAATGACATAATTCAACACTTTGAGAATTCCATCGTCACAACTCACAATCTTGAAATCAAAAAATTTAAATGTGGAGGATAATTATTATTTTCTTTCTAATATTTCACAAAACCCTCTGTTTGGAACACATTGAACACCATATCTATTGTCAAAACTAATTTGAAAGACAAGAACAAAAATGAAACTACATGAAACAAACCGAGGCCAAACAAGATGCAGTAAAAGAAAAGACACCGCACCAAATGTTAGATCTAATCCCTCTAAATGCTCCACTAGTGATTGAGTATTAATATAACCTTTTCCTTATCAGTCATTAACTAATCATATAGTTTGAACATGCTATTGGACGTGATTGCAATGTCTATCTTATATGAGAACAAGATAAAGTTTAAGCTTTGAACAATGAAAAGTTTAACATATAACTTCCGAAAATGATCAAGCTAGAAAGATATCTAAGGAGTATTAAATAAGTGAAAGTTCCATTCAACTACAAAC
>NW_019253634.1:0-1211 GCF_002742605.1 Olea europaea var. sylvestris
TTTATTTTTTTTTTTTTTTTTTTTTCTACTTGCTGACTTGTGTATTATTACATGATATTTCCCCCTATGATTGTATAATACTTGTAGAAGGTATTTCTACAGTGTGCTCTTTGTGTATGAAGTCCTTATTGATAATTAAAAGGGTGACTTGTAGAGAGATCACAATCGAGTGTACCCGACAAGGATCTGCAGAGTTTGACTGTAGAGAAACTCCGTGCTCTTCTGAAGGAGAAAGGTCTTATGCTGAAGGGCAAAAAGGCAAGTCACGTGTCTTGTAGCCAGTGTCAGGTTTATTTTGGGTTTGAATTTCCTTTGGGGAGTAAGGGTGAAATTTAAAAAATAAAAAATAATAAAATATTAAGTATCCATACTCTTGGCAATGACATTACCTATTTTCTTAGTACCACGACTGTTTAATCCACCTTACTAAAGATGCCATTAATGATTTTGTATAAGCATTTGATGAGCACGCATAGCTTGATGCTAAAGTTTCACAATTCTATATTCACATCCTATTCACTCGTGTTTTCAATTCCATGAACAGGATGATTTGATTGCACGCTTGAGAGCTGCAAATGGCTAGAATGCTACCCGAGAAGTTGAAGAGGCTTATTGATCTTCAATACTTTGTACCATGTGGTTTTGGAAAAGCATGTGTAACTTAGTGATAGTATGGTCTTGAACTAATTTAAAGCGTCGTCAAGCAGCACTGCATTTTGTATGTTGCATCAATAGGTCATTGTATTAGAGTGAAAGGGGTACAGGCATGTCTCAGTGGTTTAGTTGAAACTGCGAATCTGTGAATTTCACTTTTGCAGTTGGTTAAGAAATTTTCGTTGGTTCAATTTGTGGCAATAACTATCTTCTGCTTTTCTTGTAGGTTAATGTATTGAATTTGGCCATCTATCTATTATATTTTATGGCAACACGATTCAGTTTCAATCGATTTGTCCTAGCCCTTGTTTGTGCCCCACTTTAATGATGTTTTGGAAAAAAATATATTTGAAAGTTGTAATTTTTTTTGAAAAATGTGTGTTTAAAAAATAAGAAAAGGTTTTGAGTTTACGTGTAATATTATTTTATTGAAAATGTGGGGTTAAAAAAAAGAAAGAAAAATGTAATAAAATTACTTTCCTGCTTTGTTATTTATGCTTGATTGATTCTCAGGGTTTAAACTGGTTTCAATTCATTTAGATATAATGATTTATGAT
>NW_019253635.1:0-30185 GCF_002742605.1 Olea europaea var. sylvestris
GTTCCTCTAACGAGAGAGCTGGATGAGACTGCATTAATGCATTAGAGATTATTACATTACAATGGACAAGAATAAATATTCGTCGAAAAATGATAATGCACAGTTATATAAATATTCTAGTGTATACGAATCAATAAATACATGAATTAGCTTGAAGATTAATCTTTTAATTATCTAATACAAGACATGGTAGATTCAAGAATAACCAAAACTAGACAAGAATAGCTAAAAATTTAATTTTATTTCATTAATACAACTAATAAATTGAGCCAACTCTAGAGAGTCTTATTTAAACAATTCAAACCATAGCCCTTATGAGTGAACTAGGCAGAATATTTCTGAGTTAATAACTTCAACGGATATGATACATGTACATAATTATCTATATAATAGTGTTCATAATTACACATGGCACTGGATTCAATCTTTAATTCAAATATCACACTTACACATATTAACAACTAGATGATTGTTACATCACATTGTGGACATCATTATGTACAATAATTATATACAAATAGAATTTTTCTAACTTCAATATGAAGAGGAAAGTTACCCTAAATCACGAGGGATAAAGGGTGTTGTCTTGAGTTTTGTTTAAATGTTTGTTTTTGCTTAGTTAAGATTGTTCGCCCGAATTTGATTCTACAATCAAGAACTGAGTTATTAGTGATTTAACAATTGACTATAATACGTCTTAAATTCGTCCAAATAAAATTTGAAGGCACCAAAAAAAAATTAATGTGCAACAAATAAGACTATTGGACAAATGTGATAAGCTTAAAATTTTACTCATAAGTAAATAATTAAGTTTTAGAATGAATAAATTTTTATTGGTTTTAACTGAAGTTCCTAATATGAGACCAATGACAGCATGTTTGACTAAACTTAAAAGGTGCATACTTCTCACAAAATAGCACCTTTTTAAGTTTCGCCAAAACATGTTACTTACTTCAAAAATAACTTTTCCATTTTATAAGCTTAATCAAACATTTTAGATTTATATTTTGTTAAAGGTACAACATAAGAAAACTGTCAGAAGCGATTATGGGTTTACAATAAATCGAGCACTTACACGAACCGATAAGAACACATCAAGCCAATTTCTATGCATGTGTAGTAAGACAGACAGACAGACAGAAATAGCAAGATTTTTAATTAAGTACAGTGAGTAGATGCTAATTTGGCTAAGTATTGTTTTGAAGCTTGTGACAACTATTCTCTCAAGTTGTCTTGAGATGTTTAATTATTTATTATTAATTAGAGTTTCTTCAATAAGTTAACAACGCTAAGAACGAATATTATGTCCTTTGATTGTTTAGATAATGACAATTAGTACCTGTCTAACGTATGTAGCATTCACAGGCAACAACAGCATCAGAAACGAAGAGATAAGGACAAATATGTTGCAGAAATATCTATACGTAAATGTTCTGGCAGAGAATAATTTACCTTATATGCTGGCTTTTACATGAACTCTATATTAAAAGGCAATTCTCTATACTAAAATCGAAACATTTTCGCACATAGAATTATATGCTTTCTTATAGACTCTGATTTTTGGTCTAAGGGCATCATGAAACTCTAACCTGGAACAGACTTTGAATTGGAGAATGATTTCTTACAATTAGCAATCTTTTGGGAACCTAAAAAGGCATCAATTTTTCGAAACTTGAAATCGGAAGTTTTGCTAAATTGTTGTGAAAGAAACATAATTTTGTCTCCTATATTTGTATTGTCTCTATAGAAGTTAAAGAAAATTTAAGAAGAAGAATTACCTGAAGGTAGATGTCAATTGCCTTGTAGACTTCATCATAACAATCCCTTGCATAATCTGGTAAACTTTGAGCAGTTCCTAGGAATTTGGAGACTTTAAGGTGCTGATCGGGCCCTATTTCTCCCAAGTATTTGTCCATTAATTTACCAACTTTCTTCATTTTCTCTAAGGTAACTGTATCATCATGTACGAACAATCTGATCAATCTCACCACAAGATTCACATCATAAGCTCCCCCATTGTGTCCTCCAAAAATCAGCAAATCGTCAAGGGTCGCTTGATCAAGCATCCCACCAATCAACCTCTCCAAGCCGGCCTGGCATTCTCGGCTCAGCCCCAAACCGGATACAATTCTCAGCACCCAAAATAGGCCTCTGCAAGAAAATGCAGTCTTTCCTATCGAAATCACCCCATGAACTGCCGTATTCGCAAGTTCACTGTATTCTGATGTTTTTGAGTTCATAATCTTATTATTGGGCCGGACAGCAATTTTCAGATAGTGCAACAAAAACCTTGTGAGGACTAAACTATTATTATCATTCCCATAAGCTCCTAATATCTTCACAAACTGCTGTATAGTCTTTGGATGTAAAACAGTCAGATCTTCAAACCACCATTCTTTTCTTGATGAACTTGGCTTGATTTTGAGTTCATCAGAATTGAAATACTTATCTGGAGAAGATGAAGAGGAAGATGAGGATGAAACTAGGAGATTGACATCAGTTTTCTGCGCAATCTTGGCGAGAATTGAGCATAAGAGCTTTTGGATTAGGCCACTTGAATCAGCATAACAAAAGAATGGTTCACAGCTCTTGAGACAAGTGATAGTATCACTCCAAGACCAGTAGAAAATACCTTGAAGAAAAACCTCAGTTTGATGCAACAAATTGAAACTAGATACCTTTTCAGTCATTCCAAGAAAAATTGCACAGCAATGGAGTAGAGAGACATTGGAGGCTGTAATTTCGACTGCGCCATTGTTGTAGCAGAACCTGATAGCTTGTTCAAATCCATCAGCTCCTCCCGGAAAATCATCAATCTCAATTCCCGATTTCCTAATTTGAGTTCTTCTCTTTTCTTGTTTGATAATCTTTCTTAACTTCCCACAGAATCTTGACACAATTCTCTGCAATATTACATATAGGCAGCCATTGAATCTTGAATGAACTAAATAAATTAGCAATTTATCATACAGTATCCAATAGATGGAGAAGTGGAATTACCTCATTAGTGAAGAATGTTTGTTGACCATCAATATGGATTTGCAGATCACAGAATTCTGCCATGGCTTCTTAGCATTGAATGAAACATAAACTAGTTTTACTGCATTCAAAAGTACAGTTTAAGAAAAATTATGAAGCCAATCAACTGATTTTCCTTTTTGTTTTATATGCACCGTGGTTAGTTGGCCTCTGTACGTGTATTGAGACTTTTATTAGCTGCAGCATCACGAGACCTATACTTGCATAGTTCATAGCAATGGCCCATAAAGTTACTTTCACATATATAACAAATTATTCTGCTGACCCCACAATTTTTCGAATTAAGCTGTTTTCACAGAATTTGGTGCCCACCCTTTTGACAAAAGCAATATAGGCGGATTTTCATTCGTGCAAAAACTGTTGTGTTTTTCAAACAGGTAAATGATATAGCGGCATTCTGTCAAACAATGTGTCAAAACTGTCCGACAATGTAGCAAAGCTGCAATTTTTCTAGCATTTTATCTTCTGTACTCTCATTTAGTTAGAAACATTTACTTACAAATATTTACAGGCGAAGTCAAGCTTTCAAATTGAGGCTATATCTGTATGCATCGCTCATGAAAGGTCCGTCCTGGGATTTATAAGCAATTTAGACACCATTTCCTTACAAGCCTATTATAAAAGTGAATTCTAACAATGTATGCGTATTCTGCAATTGCTACGGTATTAAAAGGTTCGAATTCTTTTTTCTTTTCTTTTAATTATTTTATTTGCATTGGAATGTATAAAAGTTGATGTGGGTGCAATGAATACAAAAGAAAATGTTGAGAAATCGTATGGTGTAGCAATTAGAGTCCAAAGAAGCCTATCACTTCCCTTGTCACCTAGGATATATTTGGTTCCCTTGTCTTGTATTTATGTGGAAAACACCTTTTGAACATGTGAAACTGGGGCCCTTCACAAAAACTGAAACGGTGGGTGGGATGGAGAGATTGAGAAATTTTGGAATTTTCAGAATTTGTGTTGTCTTTTCTTTACAAGATCAAAATATATAGAATGTTAAATTATCAACCTTTTAATGTCGTTGTAGAAATTGGCAAAGAATTTATCCTCACAAAATAGTTATATAAGATAACAATTTTGCTCCATGTACATAATGATTTACGTGTACGTGATATGGTAAGATATGATTGGTTCAAAATTTCTTGAACCAAATTAAAGGACCAAAAATATTTTTCACTTCCTTTTGACACCTCATATTTATGTAAACCATTATATAACTTCATTATATATGAGTAGCATTATTCATAAAATTATATAAGTATTATTGACAATTTATGGCGTATTTATATTTTTGTTAGTGAAGACATTCTAAAAAGAGGATTACCAAGAAATTAGAAGTCGTTATATCTCTAAGCCTTTGTTTGGTTGGATTTAAAATTTAGATTTTAATCCAAATCAAAGTAACAATTAATTTTAACTATATATTTTATGGGATTTACTACTTTTTTTTACCACATATTTTATCAAAATCTATCATACTGGGCTAAAGCTATTTCTCATCGAAAAACCAATATTATAAAGGAAAAAAATATTGGATCGTGTTAGGTCACAACTACTTGCCTATCGGCCCAAAGAATTTCCGAAGAATTATGATTGAGGAAATTAGGCCCATTACCCTCCAAATATGACAAATTAGAAAGCTACCCTTAAAACTAAATAAAATCATTTTCACCGTAAATGGTAGGCTTAACCGACCAAAACTCCCACCACCAGATCTCTGTTTTGCTTCCCCAACGCATTCTTCTTCTCTCTATTTCTATCTAGATTGTATTTGTCGTTTTTCTTGATTTTAGGTCAGTTTGTGCTGTTTTGTTTTGAAATTTGTGGCCGATTTAGTTGCAGTGTTTGTTATCAAATGGGTAGATAGAATGCAAGCCGTTGAATTTGATTGGAGGAGAATTTGGATTTTTTCGGTAACGGAATAATTCACTCTCGCGCTCTTCTGTTGCCATTCCGTCTCCCTAAATGCCTCACCAGTATTCAGGATATGTAAATTTCTCCTTTCATTTTGCTAATTTTGGGGTATGTGAGTATCTTCCTCGTGAAATTTTATTGCTTTTGCTATGTTCATTGCAATTTATTTCATGATTTTGGGTATTGCTTTTTATTGAATGCATCGATTTTTTAAATGGGCTGGATGAATTGTAATATGGTTCATTCTTCTTTGAAATTCACCCAATGATTGAGGATAAATCATGCATTGTTTCCTTCTCTTGATTTTGTTAATTTCTGATTTTTCCTTTATTACACATGATGATAACTAAGTTCTTTAAACGTGGAAGCACAGAGTACCTTAGCTTGCCCTCATATCGGTTGCTCCATCGAGAAACACTAATATGGGTTGCTCTGCCAATGATTGTCGACATATGATTGCATTACTAATCTTCGCTACCATGACTTGTGATGCATTATATTGAGCAATAGAAGTAAATAGCACTACTAAAATATTAGGATACTTTTCTATATTTTGGGTGATTTTGCACAACTTTCATTCAGATAAATAAATGTAGTTGAAATTATGCTTCTATGCTTGCTTATCTCCATTTGCTTCGTTGAGGCATTTCTAAGTCATTAGCATTCTGATTGTGGTCTACTTTAGTCAGCAAAGTCTCTGTTTCCTATGTGAAGTATTCACGTGTTCCAATAGTAGGTGTTGAAAAGCTTTCTTTCCAATTGGCAAACATAATTTTGGTTAGAACTAACTTGCAGTTTGTAGACGAGGGTCGTTCCAAAGTAAGAAATTCTTTGTCACCAGTAGCAGCTCAGTTGGCACCGCAAAAGATTTTACCTTTTCCTTGCAAAGAGCAGTACACTGTAGTGATTTTAATGCGTCAGGATTCTCGTTTGAAGTCCCTAAAATCTTTCGTCCACTCTATGCTAATTCAATATTCTAGAGATGCAAAGGTCAGTGGATTTATCTCTAAATTGTAATGGTATTCTTGTAGCCAAACATGAAAGAGACACTACTCTATTCTTCAGGTAGTTTTGCAAACTTGAGTATTGGTTCTGAGGGCTCAGTTGGCTTGATTCATGTTGCTATGAGTGGAAAAGGGAAGAAGAAAAATTCATTACTACTTTTAAATTTTCCCTTTCGTACTTGTAAATTTGGAATTTCATAAAGAAGATTACATAGATACAGTGACGTGAACCAAAACAAAGATTTTGAATTAATTTTTTGTTGGACTCTTTCTTTTAACTTCTGTCTATGGTTATTCTATAAGAAGTTTCAATTAATCTGTCCCTGTATCGAAATCAATGTATTATTTACGTTAGATTTGCTGGTTATCTTATATGATTGAAGAGTTATTTTAATTGATATTGTATATTGTTGAATATTTATTGTCAATTGATTATTTGGAAGTTGAAAAGATTTTCTTTATCATGCTTATATATTCGTCTCTAAATCAACCTCAGCTGTTTTGAGGTTCTCTAGTTTGCTCATCTTTGTTGAAATTATTTTAGGTGGAGTTGGAGAGTAAAGTTGTGAGGGCAATTTTTACAGAAGCTGTGGGTCCTTTTTTTTTAGTTTGTCACTTTTTTTGAAGGGTAATGCCCCTCTACCACACCTGTAAAAGGCTTGGTAGAGGCCTCCTCTCCCATTTTCTCTCACATCGGCTGGTCCCATGATTAAAAAAAATACCCTTCAAAAACCCACCCCCACCCCGAACTGTGAGAGGGGCTGCACTACCAAACCTCTTACAGGTCTGGTAGTGTAGCATGGTCCTTTTTTGAATTGTTACTTTTTGAGTGTGTGTCACTTTTTTAAATTTGTTACTGTGCTTGTCATTTTTTAAAAGATTTCTGTCACTTTTTTGGATTTTGGTCACTTTTTTTAGTATTTATTACTTTTTTAAGTCACCTTTTCTAATTTCTATCACTTTGTTAGTTACAAACATCATTTTTTAATAAAAGTGATACTATATGTCATTTTTTAATTAAAAAGTGACACTAACTTTTAAAAGTGACATTTTGTCACTTTTTTTTTTTAATTAAAAAGTGATATTATGTTACTTTTTAATATTACAAAGTATTTTTTACTTAAAAAAAATTTTCATATGATTTTTCAAACGACCTCTCATTTTAAGGGTATTTTTATAAGCTTCATTATAAATCGTGAGTTATGATTTGTCACATTTTTTGATTTGTGTCACTTTCTTTTCTTTTTCTTTTTTTTTTAAATTTCGTTACTTTTTGAGTTTTTGTCACTTTTTTTAATATGAATAACTATTTTTTAATTTTTCTCATTTATTTGAATTTGCCACTTTTTTAAAATTTCTGTCATTTTTCTTTTTTTTGAGTTTGTGTCATTTTTTTGAATTTTGTCATTTTTTTTAGTTTATGTCGCTTTTTTAAATTTACAAAGTATTTTATACTTCCAAAAAACAATTTTTTTTTTTAGAGTTTGTCACCTTTTAAGTTTTTGTCACTTTTTTTTTAATATTTGACACTTTCTTATCTTCTTAAAAAAGTGACGTGATATGTGATAAGAGCCGCCACTATGCTCATATGGATTGTCCTAGACATGCTTATTATGTTAAGAACATGATTAATGGTGTTGCACAAATGGATGGTGTTATTTTGATGTTCGTTACTTTTTTTAATTTTGTGTCACTTTTTCTGAATTGTGTTAAAAAGGTGACAATTTTTATAAAAAAGTGACACAATGTCACTTTTTAATTTTACACAGTATTTTTTACTTTTACAAAACTTTTCATAAGATTTTTCAAAACACTCATAATTTTAAGGGTATTTTTGTAAGTTGCCCATGATTCATAGACCTCCGTACATGATCGGGTTTAGCAATTAAAGTCTAAATGCTTGTTTGGATTTCATTATGAGTAATGTTACGTGGAAATTACATGGAGACCTACTTTTAAAAATTGCATTTCAAAAATCAAAATTATTGTTTACGTATACAAAAATCAAATGATAATATAATTTTTTAATATTAAATAATAACATTATAAAATTCAATTAATTATATACCCACACCAAAAACCCTAATATTCATTTCTTTTCTCATTTTGAATCCATTCTCTCTCTACTCTACCTCATCGTTGTCGCCATACGCGAAGATGTCGAAACAGCATTGTGCGAGGCCACACACCTGCTGAAAACAATCTGCTCGCCTATCACCCGCAGTGCGGATCACTGCGGTGCGTCACATCAAGTGGTGGTGATGCTGATGGGGTGTGCTACATTGTGGGGCTATGTTGATGGTGGTGATTGATGTGTCTGTATAGGGTTAGGTTGTTGGGTTGTATTGATGGTGGTGCATCTATGTTAGGATGTGTCTGTAAGTGGCAGCAGCCGCGTTATAGTGGCAAAGGCTCCTCATGCAGTGAATGGTGGTGGTAGTGATTTAAATATTTTTGGTGGTGGTTTTTGTTTGTGGCGATGGATCTAAGGTGGTGGTAGATCTGGCGGTGGATGTGGGTTTTATTTGATCGACAGTGGATTTGGTGGGTAGATCTGGCAGTGGCATTATTGGATCTAGTGGCGAAAATGGCTTTGTTAGATTTGGCAATGGCGGTGATTTTATCAGAACTGGTGGTGGCAATATTTTTGTTGATGCAGGTGAGGGTGTAGAGTAGTGTGGGTGGATAGGTTAGGGATGGGGAGTGTTTGAGATCAATTAATTGGTTGATTTTAATTAATGAATTAGTTAATATGTGACCAATAAATAATTTGTGATCAATTATTTGATTGATTGTAACCAATAAATTGGTTAATTTGTAATCAATAAATAATATGTGACAAAAAATGTGATTGTGACTCACAATTTATTAAGTTGTGATCGAAAATTACTTGTGATAAATTCATTTGATAATTTGTAACCATTAAATTAGTTATAACTAATAAAATTTGTGATTCTGTGATCGATAAATAAATTGTAACCTATAATTTTTTTTTATCTATGATCCAGAAATAATTTGAGACATATAAAAAATTTTATCTATGACCCGTAAATAATTTGTTCTGTGATTGAGAAATAATTTGTGACCAAATTGTATAGAGTTGTGACATTAATATATTTAATTCATAAAATATTTTTTAATTAATTATTTCATAAATAAAATGTAATTAATATCTGATTTTTGAAATTTTAAACATTATTCTTAGCTTTGAAATGGATAATACTTAAAGGGGAGCGTTCTTCCAATACATGAATTTGACAAGTATTTTTGGCAAGTAATCGGGACCTTTAATTTAAGCAAATCTAATGATCAGTATATATTTTATTAGGATCATAGAGAGTTAGTTATAATTATTTGAGATCCATGAGATACTAATTGTTGGATTTGCTTAAATTAAATGTCACGATTATTCGTTGAAAATACATGTTAAATCCATGTGTAGGAGGAACGCTTCCCGTACTTAAATACCTTAGATATGAAATTTTTCCTATTGTTATTTATAATCGGTGGTTACCTATCAACAATCTATCCGGGCGTAAGATGATTGTTAGCCACATATAAATTTGGGATACATTTTCAGTAGAGAATTGGGATCAGGCATAGTAGAGAGTTTGATCTACTTACTCCATCTCCAATTTATCTAGCTCCTGTTTGGTGTTGATTAAAATCTAGATTTTAATTTAAGTCAAATTTAATAATTAATTTTAACTTCATGTTTTGTGAATCTCACAACTTTTCACACATTTTATTAACTTTTATCAAAATCTACTAAAATTTTAATTTTAATCTTCACTAAACATAGGGCTGATATTGGTGGTAGATATTTCTCTCCTTAAGTTATTTTGTGGTGGTGGTGATATTGATGTAATGTTAAATTGTTTTAGGTAGTAATCAATGTCTAAAAATTTAAGGATGCGTTTGGTTTGCTATTTTCAAATTATTTTTAATTTTTAGTTTTGCAAAATATCCAAAAATTTGTTTTGTATGATAGTTTTAAAAATGAATTTTCGATGTATCTTTGATATTTTGAGACTCTGAAATAAGTGTTTAAATAAAATTTTATTTAAATAAAAATTCTAAAAATTTTTACTATCTATTTCCTATATTTTGTCAAATCAATTTATTTTTTACTCTTATTTTATTTTAGCAATAAAAAATATTGTGAGATTTAACTGTAAAATGTATATATCATTTGATAATATATTAGTGCAAAATTATTCTGTTTCACTGAATAATCAAATTCCATGGAATAAAATATCATAAAATGATTTCTCAAAATTCAAAATCAAATGTTTCTATTTTGAGAAATATTTTTTTCAAAATGGCAAACTAAACTTGCTTTTAGAAATCTTAATAAATACACTCTAGACAAAAAATCTAAAATAAACTTAAAATTGAAAACTAAAACACAAATTAAGCAAGCCTAAATTTTAAATTGTTGGATAACTGAGTCAAGTTTAAGGTCCGAATATGTGGTGTCCAAAAGGTGCACCATAGTCGCCAGCCGAAAGTTTAAATTTTTGGGTTGCTGGATAATTGACTCAAGTTTTGGACCCAATTATGTGAAGTCCAAAGGTGCACCATAGTCGCTACTCAGCAATGTGACTTATTCTACCGTCCGCTTCCTCATCTGGTGATGACATGTGGACTAATGAGGCAATTGATTGGGATAAAACTACTTGTACACTTTTGATATATATAATGGATGACACTCCCTCACATAGAGGGGAGCCCACGTATAATAAATTATATGCAAGCTCGCTCCATGTAAAGGGGTGTCAACAATTATGTACATGAAAAGTGTACATATAGTACTACTCATTGAATTAAGGGCAATCAAGGAGAAGAGATCCATGATATTTCTTCCTTTCCCATTCCGTTTATAATCATGTCACAAGTACAGAATTTTTTGATAGAAAATTCTTATAGACAACACATGACACGACATTATTGAAAGATGGGAAAAAAATGAAAAATAAGTTCAATCACATTTTGACATGTCAACATCTATACATATTCTTTTACATTTTTCTTGTACTTAGAGCTTTATTCTTCTGCTTACCTACTCTCGATTGGTTTCGCATTGCCCAGTTGATCTTGAATGGAGTGGGGAATCTTCGTCCTAAATTTTCAGGAATTCACAATGAATTTTTGTATTGTTTTATTATTTTTTCAATTTATATTACATTTAAAAAATAATACATATCAAACAAGACATTAAATGAGGATTTTTTAATCCCATCTGTCCTATCTCCGCTGGCTTGTTCAAAATCCTCGAAGGGATAGGGATGTTAATGACTAGGGATGGACATTTTAATCGAAATCGAAAATCAATGGATCCCAAACAATTCCTTGTACTTGAACCAAGATCATGGATACCCAAATTTTAAATCGAATTTGTCATTTTTTTTTTCCCAATTTATTCACCATTACCTCATGACCGGATAGGATGTCAAGGAAATGATGGGAAGTAAAGAAAATGTAATGTTGATTGTTATGCTGTTTTCAGCTAAATGAATTTATGAAATTTTTAGTATTGAATCTAATATTTTCTTATTGTTATTTTCTAGTTTTTTTGTTTGTTTTTTGGGTATGTAATTTGGTGTTTATGCCATGCTATTTATTGTATCTTGTTTGATAGCATAATTGATCTGAATTACAAAATTTTGAAATATATGTTGATGTATTTTATTTCTTCTATTTTTGTAAGATATTAAGAAGATAATTATTTGTATTGTCAACTTGTGAATTTTTTGGAAAATGATAATAAAGTAAAATCGAACGGATTTGGGTTTTGGTCTAGTTTCAATTTAAGTAATTACATGGGCCTAAAGGTTCTATTTACAAAATAATCGAAGTGTAATAAGTTGTTTCAAATATTAAAATATTTGGATCGACTCACACGACATTTAGGCCTAGTAATGACTGTCATGACCATACCCACCTCGTTGTCATCCCTAAATTTTATGTAATATATTGAAACAACCCTCATTTCGTCTCATACTTTATCATATTCTTTCTTTGTGATTAATATATGAGTGAAACTCTTATAATTTGAGGAGAGAATGTTTAATCAATTCTTGGTGAACACTTACTACAGTGTTAAGGTTGTCGTTATGAGAGGATTTCTTCATTTTTTTTCGAGATTTTTAGGATACTTAGTGTAATATTAACTTTTGTACAAGTTCTGTACAAATTGATAATATTAGACCATATATAGCCTCCTTTTTTGCATTTTAACGTGTGTGATTTGTGCCTTTGAGAGAAAAACATGGATGTCCTTTATGCTTGCTGTGAAGAATATTTGGTTGCCTAACTGAGAGAGAGAAACCTGCTGTGATAGTGGGAGAAAACGTGCTATTTTGGAGAGGAAAATTGGTGACTTTCTCCTTCGTTTGTCTCATCTTTGCACCTTATTCATTGTTAGTTCTCGTACCTTTGTGGCTTACAAATCAATACCGTTATCTTGTCCTTTGTGGTGAGATTGAGAAGCAATCGAAGTAAATATATTGATTGTAGGTCAGAGTAGTTTGGAATGGTTGTTTCGTAGAGAAATGTAACGTGAAACTGTGTCCAAAAACACCGATTTGAATATCTTGGAACGAGTTTCCACAACAATTGGCATTGGAGCTCATAGGTGGTGGATTTGGCTAAAAAATCTGACCCAAAAACAGACAAAAATTGACAAAAAGAATGAAAAATCTGTTGAGTTTTTTTACAAAAATCACACCTGTTTGTGCAATTTTTGACTAAACCAGTGGCTGATTGGACAAACCAAGACCCCTGATAAATCATATAGGTTGAAGCGCTCCTACTTGTCCGACACAAAGAGATGTTTGGAGGTTTTGCAGAGGCGTTTGCAAGTAGGTGGAAAGGATTTCGGAGATGGCGTCTGAAGACAGATTACTCTTGGAAGCGTGGTGAACCTTGTGGTAGTGTTCGATTTCTATTTTGGGTAAAACTGTGGTTCTGGACAATTTTGTCCTTTGTTCCTTCGGGTTCATTTTTTGCTTAAGTGGTTATTGGAGATTTTAGAACGAATAGCGTGGCTCTAAAGTGGTAAATTTGCATCTCTCATTATTTATTGACTCATATAGGTTCGCTTTAATATATTGCCCTATTCCTTTTAAATTTCAGCATTAACCAGTTGCCGTGCGAGGTGACATTAAGATTAAAGTTAACATGTGAAGCAACCATTGGTTGTGCTAAAAATTTAAGAATTATTTGTCATATTTAAAGGGTTAGATTTAATTTCAAGTTGATTGTTGTTTTGTGTTTTATTGTTATCATTAAGTCACCGTGTAAGACTGCATTGCATGAGAAATTGAATTTTTGTTGAATTACATTCATGTTGCATTAATTATTCAGTTAAAACATCTGGACTTGACCCATTTAAACATTATCTTGATTTGATGTCGTCAATCTTACGGAAACCTGAGAATCTATAAAGGTGCATATTGCAGTTTTAGGATTATTTTGTGTGACATTTGTGTACTTTAATTGTTCTGTTTTTTCAAAATGTCTTCATATTTTGAAATTGAAATTTTCAATGAAAGGGCGGATTTTTCAATTTAGTAACAAAAAATGAAATGGATTTTGATTCAACAAAAAGTTTTAAAAGCTTAGATGGTATATTTCAATGAAAGGGCGGATTTTTCAATTTAGTAACAAAAAATGAAATGGATTTTGATTCAACAAAAAGTTTTAAAAGCTTAGATGGTATATTTCAATGAAAGGGCGGATTTTTCAATTTAGTAACAAAAAATGAAATGGATTTTGATTCAACAAAAAGTTTTAAAAGCTTAGATGGTATATTTCCTGAAAATTTGACAGAAGTACAGAAAAAAATATGACGAACTTGCTTACACTTCAATCATTTTACACCTATCTATCTGATGTTGTTTTGAGAAAATTTGAAAATTTTGATCCTAAAAAAAATTCGAAAAAAGGTGGAGAAATTATATTTGCTGAAGTCTACTCTTAATAAATTGTACTTACTTGAAAAAAATTTTTTAACAAGATTGTTCAAGACATTATTAATTGAATTTTGATGACAATTTGGATGTTTTTAACAAGTTTGTTCAAGAATTTTAACAAGCTTGTTTCAAAGGATCTTGATGATAATTTGAATATTTTTAACACAATTGTTCAAGACATTGTTAATTTTGAGGAAAAAGTGTCTGAAATATATAAGATCACTATTTTGTTGAATTCTATGCTAGACTCATATATAATGGTTAATAATACAATTAAGTATGGTAAAGACACCCTAATACTCGAGATTGCTGTAGATTTTCTTAGAAGTAAAGAGATGGAGATTGGGATTACAAGAGACAACAGAATAAGTGATGAGGTACATATGATGAGGAAAATAAAATTTAAGTAAATGAATTTGAGTAGAATTCAAGATAGTAGTGATTCAAGTAGTGACTTGAGTGATGAGAGTGGTAAGAAAAATAGCAAGTTTTGAGACAAGTTCGGTGTAAGCGGTGTTACATGGAACAATTCAAATTTTCATAAATATTAAAGTGTTACCAAAAATTCAATTTTCTTTGTATTATAGGTGGAACAATAAAAATTTATTTATTTAATAAAAATATGGTATATCCACGAATTTAAGCTAAAAAATTAAAATTGTATTTTTCGAAATAAACATACCTAACTACATTTAAATAAACAAGGGAAGCCTAGAATTTTCCAATAAACAAATCCTTGAACATAAATTAAACTAATAATTAAATAAGAATAGAAACCCAAAAAATTTATTTTTTCAAATCCTCTTGACAGTTCGCATCACCATTCCGTCACAATTCCAATCAACTCGAATTATCTTGAAAAATTATTGTAAGTGTGAGTATTTAAAAATATCCAGTAAGATAAGTGCAACTTTTATAGACAATTATATAACAATAAAATATACACTTCATACCATATTTTTTATGGAGTATATCGATCACCAAGCAAGACACCCATCAGTAGTATTTTGAATTTTAGAAAGATTTCACATTTCGTTATAAAGAACTCAATAGAATTCACATTTCGTCAGGTCGAATCCGAAGGTCCACCGGCAATTCTACATAAATTATTGAATATACAAGTATATATGGAAACAAATTACTTGCACAAAAGTATCTTACTTCAATAAATTAAATAATTTTTGAAAGAAAATATTATTGCACGTTTCAAATCTTTTTCTTTCCTTTAATGAATCTGGGTGCATGTAATACTTTGACAAAATTTCTAATAGATGAAATTGGCTAATTATTTTCTGGTAAGAATTAGGACGGTTTCTGCTAGAGGCAAATTGGTGTGAATTTTGATTAATCTAATGGCATATTTATAGTGTGACTTACCTGTTGAATCCCAATTGATATAGAATTAGTTTTAAAGTTTATCCTAATCAAATTGAGTTTGGATTAACTAAAAGAATTGTATTTATTATCAATAATCAATTTGCCATCACTTATCAGTATAATTTACATTATCTTCATAAAAGAATCCTCCAATATAATTTAAAACAAAAAATGTGCAGATAATAAAGAATGATTGGGAATGGGAGGAAAATAATTCTAGCTTAGTTTAATTAGGATTACAATTGACCTTTATCCTAAAATAAAAAGATTAGTTTGTCTCTAACCCAAAACAGACAGAGCCCATAGTAAAGATAATATTCTTAATTAATTAAAATTCTATTTATCCTTATTTACTTTATATCATAACTAACTTGATATTATCTTATCCAAAACAACTTTTTCTCTGGTGCAATATACATTATTAAATACAATCTATCCAATAAATTTAATATTGATATATGAAATCTTGCTCCATCAATATCTAATTATTTGGCCCAAGTAAAATTTAATTTAATACTTACTTCACTCTAGTCCCTCAACTTTCCAAAATAATAAGAAGGCATCTAGATAAAAATCGTTATCACCAAATAATTTCATTCTTCCATAAAATTTTTGGACGTTACATTACATCTGTGGTAAGTCTGGATGCTTTGTGAGGGACTGTCCCAAGACGAAGGATAAGTAGAAGGATAAGATGAGATGTGAGGCTAATATGGCTATAACGTCGAGTGATGACTCTAATGAGGTTTATTGAGAGTAAACCTAGTTATTATATGTGCATCTATGTGCAATACTTTTTGCATGTGTGTGATTGCTTAATTCTATTGCATGGTTACATGTTGCATTTCAATATGTTTGATATGTACATTTGCATGAATTTAAGAACAATATGATTGCTTGGTGTAATGTGTTTGCATGCATAGTGGATTATGATGCATTAGTCATAAAATGTTGTGTATCTTTTGGTGAAGTGAAGTATAGATGTCCAGGGATACATTGTTGGTTTGTATTGGGGAGTGGAGTGTGACATTTGGATCACGAGTGGAGAGGTACTTAAGTATTGGAGTCTTTTATTTGTGAAGACCCTGACCAGGTGGAGTACGAGAAAGACATTTCTTTGACTTTCGTTGGGTGGAGATTCATTATCCTTTTAGGTTGGGAGAAGTTAAGTGGTGATAGAAGATTATTCCGTAAACTTAGAATTTATTATGGTTTACCAATTAGATATGAATTGAGAGTTCAATCTAGTGAACATGGTAGGCGATGAGAGGAGATATGTGTTTTCGAGGTGTGATTAACACGAAATGGGATAGAATAAGTATGGTGAGATCTTTTTGTGGGTTATTTATACATTTGTTGCATATGTGTTAGCCATTTGATTGATTAACTTGGTGTTAGTATGTTGTTATGTATGAACATGTTTGAAAAGATACGTATATTATCCTATATTATATCTCTATCGTAAGTTTATTTGCTCTTGATTGATTACTATGATTATCTGCTTCTAATTGAGTGTTTGTGACCTTAGCTCTTGTGAGTAAGTAGAGTAGGTATGGTATGTATTTCGAAAGTCCGTGATCCCAATTTTATTGGTTACCTTGATTATGTAAGTGTTGACTTTGTGTTTTGATTGCTTTCAAGTTGATTGGGTATCAAAGTGGAGATTTGTTAGATTTGATACTCAATAAATTTTGGACTATAATGAAAAATGTAGGAATTTACAAGCCTCAACCAATTGTGAATTGATTACTAATAATCAAGTCTAAAGACTCAAACTGATAACAACATGGACCATTGGAATTAGTTTAAAAAATTATTGTTGCTCATGGCCCATATATTTACCTATTGGACGGCTCTTAGTCTTGTCATATTTATTCCTTATTTGGCCCAAATTGATAACCTAATATGAGACTATCTATAGCCTCTTTTACATTTTAACTGGTGTGTGATTTGTGCCTTTGAGAGAAAAACGTGGCTATGCTTTGTGCTCTTTGTGAAGAACATTTGGCTGCCTAATTGAGAGAGAAAAACTAGTTCTGATAATGGGAGAAAACGCGTTAATTTGGATAGTGAAAACGGGTGACTTCCTCCTTCCTTTGTCTTCTCTTTGTGCCTTATTCATTGTTTTTTTTTCGTGCCTTTGTGACTTGCAAATAAGCACCACTATCTTGTCCTTTGTGAATGAGATTGAGAAGCAATTGAAGTAGATATATTGGTTATGGGCCGGAACCATTTGGATTGGTTGTTTGAAGATCTTGGAGCTTGCTTCTGCAACAATTCCTTAAGTAGATACTCAATAGGGAGTGTACATTTACATTTAAACTTTGAGCTTTAGGGTGAAATATATTTGGTGTTATTTTCCATTTATGCTTATTTTGCTTTGCGGATACCCGTTGGATAATGACATTATAATTTGGGACCAACATAAATATTGATTGAGTCAAGTGCTTTTTTTTATTTCCCCTCAAAATATCGAGAAGAATTATAGGGTTAAAAGAACAAGATATACATTTTGACATTCTTCTTGGGTAAAGGACAACCTGTAAATTCAATGTAGCACGATATCATTTGCACTAAATGCTAACGCACTGGTCCTCAACTTCATGAATTTATCCTTTACCACATTTTATACATGCGGACCCTCTTCAATATGTAAGCCCATGTTTGTGCTATATTTTTGGCTCATTTTAATGAAAAATTCGATCGTTTCAACTGTGATGGTGGGCCCCTGTACAGTGCACTTATCAGACGTTGCAGCAGTCAAGAAGCATAAAATTTCCGATTTTGCCCATACCACGTGAAAGTGTCAGCAAATTGTGGAAAGTCACAGAAGTGGGCAAAGAATAGTCAAAAGGCTGCATTATGAAGACAATCACAGAGGTGGGCAAAGAATAGTCAAAAGTGTCAACCATATTTTTGCATTATTAAACACAATGAAGACAGATACAACCACTTCCAAGATTTTTAGGTGACCATTTTAATTGCTTAGACGTTTGCAAACAAAAAAAAATAAAAACTCAAAATATCAAAGATGCCCCCTTGAACCGAACACAACGTAAATTAAAAAAAATAAAGAAAAAAAAAAGATATCAATAGGTGGACAATCCCTACAATTATTGTGAATAGGAAAAAAAATACAAAGTGTTGAATTACCTTCAAACCAATTTTCACGTTCGACGTAAGTACATACACATAACACACCGATAGAACTCTTGCAACGGTGACGACAACATTGAGTCAAAGTGTTGAAGTACCTTTAACCAATTTTCACGTGCCGCACGTGAGGTCCCTAAATGCGATCGTCACGGTTGTTGTACCATGTAATCGCGAAGTCTATCCCACTCATTCCGTTGTATCTCCGACGCATTTACTTCGGCCTGAATTTCATCCTCAGCATTAGGTAACTCCACATTGGCAACGTCATCATCCGTTTCCGCTCTTGCGAACGCCTCGTCCACAACTCCCGAACGACGCAGAAAATTATGAATGGCCATAGTAGCTAAGACAACTGCAACTTGTGTTGGGAACGAGTAACTAGGCATACGATCAAGAATTTTCCATCTCTGCTTCAACACACCAAATGCACGTTCAATGACATTCCTGCACAAAGAGTGCCTGAAGTTGAACTTCTCACGAGCATTTCGAAACCTACGACGCTAACCTGTTCGTTCGTCGCGAAACTGCTGAAAGTAATACAGTATGTCTGAACCTTTGTACGGGGCCATATACCCCGGCCGATGAGCAAAACCGGAATCCACCAAATAATACTTTCCCGTTGCTGGCGGCGGAAATTCTATCTCCGGGCTGTATATAGCACGAGCTAGAATCCGTGCGTCATGCGTGTTCCCGGTACAACCAGAAAGCACGAATGTGAAACATAAATTGAAATCACATGCGGCCAACACATTTTGGGTTGGTATTCCTTTTCGACCAATGAAGTTCACCCGTTCGTGACGTGGGAGCACAACTCGCACGTGTTCCATCAATAGCCTAATACAATCCTGAAATAGTGGATGCTTGTTCGAGTTCGGCTTGTGTGGCTCGACACCGTCATTGTAGTTATGCGCCGATCGTATAATACGTTCAGATAGCGACACAACGGCACGTAGCACCTCTTTGAAGAATTGACAAACGGTTTGCAAAGAGTGATTGAAAATCGTTGTCACCTGCCAATATCCCTTCCCGTGTGCAAGTATGCACAGGAACATACCAACTTTCTCGTAGATATCTACATGTTGGCTACCTGTTAAACCATATTCGTCTTGCAGCAAATGTGCAAAGTGGCGCAACCTTGGTGGGTACATTCGGAACTCCTAGTAGCACATCTTTCCATTCCCGCTCATAGCCTCCATCATGAACATGTGCCCATTTCTGGAGAACGGGAATCGTCGCACCCGATTTCGCTGTGTGCGATAATAGATCCAAGCATTGGTCCCTGCAACGGCTGAAAATGTGACCCAAGTTGTCACTTCATTCACAAGACAGTCGAACAACTCATCCTCGAGCTCTTCTTCTACGTCGGATCCTAGTTGTAGTACGCAATCAAAGCTCAGATCACCCATAGCGTACCACCAATCTAGGAACACATTATCGTAATAAGGTTCTTAACCACCCATTGGGGGACATTCATTTATATAGGGGAATGCAAAAGCTAAGTTTGCCTCGTTGTAGCAAGTGGGCTAATTGATTGGGAGAATGAAAACAAAAAAGACAAAGGCTGCATGATTGGAGACATGTTATACAGCAAAAATGGGCTGCAAGATTCCCTGCAAAATGAGTACATATATAGGACATGCTATTCAACACGAGTAAAATACGCAACATGATACAAGTTGTAAAAAAATACAATGAATAATCCTATTTATACTAACATTCCCTAAACCTAATTAAAATTGGAATTAAACTCCTAAACTATTGTAGAAACGTAACTAGACTCCTAAGAATAAATTCTATTAACTTGATCAAGGTTTGAGAGTAATGGGTTTCTCCTTTATTATTCTTCAATTTCTCCTTTAATTTAACTTGATCAACGTTGAGAGTAATGGGTTTTACAGATTTGGCACAATTGCTCCTAGTTTGTTTGGCTTCCTCTACCTTCATGAAATCTCAGTCTTTGAGCTTATTACCTCCATCATATTGAACTCCATGACTCAACCATGCATTCATATGGTTTTATTGGCCCAAATTATTTCCAATTTCTCGCCCGAACCTGCCTTCCACAATCAACCAAAGCACATCACAACAGTAAGCAACACATATTGACAATAGTAGCTACATAACATTAGTACAAACACAAGTGTCCAACCCGTCCATTTATGAGCAGGTAAAAGTGCAGGAAAAATTAAATGTTCGGGTGCACCACTATAGTATTACATAAGTACGTAGCAAGCAGTGAACTCCTAGTGGAGTGATTTGCCACGCTCATTGAACTGCCATTCAATCCATTCGAACTTTTCGTCCGCATCTCTCATGACAAATAACATATCTCGATAGTGCTTCTGCGCTAGGAGTGCGTAGGCATAGAAATATAGAGGGGTGCAACGCTATAGCCTCCTGCCGCGAGCAACTCCTCGATACATGTGGCCCCAACGTTCTAGTTATCATGTATGACGCTATTGAGCTTCGTGGCCACCTCTTCGACTGCAATGGTCGTTCGTTCCACGAAAAATGAGAGATCACGGGCGAAAATTTTCTTGCGCTTCCCCTTCCGTCCCTTCGTGGATGATTGTTGTTTCTCACCACTTCGAGCACTCGAAGTGTTCATACTTGCTGGACCAGTTCCACCGTCACCCTCATCGCTAGAATCGCTGCCCTCTCCATCAATGGGAATGTTATCCAAGTGGTCCCCTGTTGCACTATTCTCAAACACAGCTAAGCCCGTTCTAGACAACAGGCTCAGGATCGTTGCATACTTGTCACCGTCGTAGCTTTCACCAAATAGCACACGATAGCGGATGTAAATCTCGCTCACATTTTTGTCCTTGAAGTCCTTGTAGTCTTTGTTCTCCTGCAGTAATGAATGCAAAAAAAAATGCATGAAAATTGAAATATGCTATAGACAAACATATCCTGGTAGGAAAGAAACTCAGCAAAAATCATATTAATGGCAGGAAAGAAACTTAGCAAAAATCAGATTAATGGACTTAAGAATTTCATATTTCTGGGACAAATTTTCATCGACCAACTTGCAGGGATTTTCTTTCACATTCAATCTACCATTCAAGAGGATATTACACGGTGATGGTTTTACAAAACAAAGAACTCATCACTCAACCGAGACACAACCAGAAGAAAGTCACAAGAAGTTTCAGAGATTGTCTACGGAGACTTTTCTCTCTCAATCTCACTTTCTCTCTCAACAGAAAATGCTCCCCTCTTGCTCACATTCTATTCTCAGGCCTCTTGGTCCTATTTATAGCCACAGATCAAGAGATATACAAGAAGTGTATATATATACATCAGTTATGACGACTACCAATTTCATTGATTCTAACTAATTGTAACCCACTTAACTGATTGCCTAACTGTAGTGTTTAACCGACCGAATGCAAGAATCAATTAGTTACAACATGGTATGCAGGGACCGAATTTATCAATCCAAAAGAATTTGATAAACCTGTATCAGAATTGATCAAAGAGACTACAGGTGGACTGGGGATGGATTACTGTTATAAGTACACTGGAGTTCCAGAGCTGCTAAATGAAGCAATTGAGGGATCCGAAGTGGTAAAATTCCTCAAATCTTCCTGCTAATTTTAGTACCAGTAATGGCTTTTCCTATTAATCATAACATAAGACTAATTTCTTTTTAACCGTGTCATTTAAACAGGGACTTGGGACAGTAGTTTTCATTGATGCAAGACTTCATTTAAGTGGGGAGCTCAAATACATTCCGCTCTTGTGTGGTAGGACAATTAAGGGGTCCATTTATGGTGGAGTAAGACCTCAAACAGACCTCCTTAAAATAGTTGAGAAATGCATAAATAAGGTATGAATCCATTTCGAGTTTCACGATGAAATCTAGAAGCTTTATTGATTGAATCACCTCGTTTAAAAATTTAAGTTGTTGAAAAAAGAAAACACACCTTCGTCACTTCCCTAAAATAATTGATTATGCCTTCTTCCCTAAAAAAAATGTTGTTTGAACAGGAAATTTAGCTGGATGAACTATTGACCTATGGAGTTTCACTCGAAGAAATTAACAAGGCATGGGAGTATCTAAAGCATCCTAGCTGTGTCAAAGTTGTTATCAAATATTAGAGCGAATCAAAGTACACAAGCAAAGAAATAACAAAAGCCGAAATTAGAACCTTGTTTGCGTTTCATATGACATGCAAGATTAACAACTTCAGTTTAATTTCCGGCAACAACATGGTATGTGCATGCTCAAATAAACAACAACAAACTACCCTATAGTTGCAAGGCACATCGATTTGTGTCTGGGTTGTAGGTTGTGGTGATTAATGAACACGTTACAAACGCTGCAAATTCAAAATCGGCGCCTTATCCTGATTTTTCGCGTCCACCACTCCTCGGATGCTACAATGTGACCTGTTGGCGGATCGTACTCGACCCCACTGCAGGATAAGAGTTCGCAGAGGCGTTTGTGGTCGCGGCGCATTGTATCCCAGTGGTTGCGGAGTTGTTGTTTTGTCCAATTGTGGCCGAACGACGAATTGAATAGTGCAACCACATGCTCCCAGCCTTGTTTCATGAAACACCTGCCATGGTGATGGCCTTCAGCAATGGTAGTTTCACAAGCTGCTATGAACGTCATCCGTTCTGCCGGCTTCCACCTCGTGTTTCTTCTTGATTCTAAGCCCCTGTTTGCAAGAACTTATGCATCAGAAGATTCTTGCTGTGGTTCGGAGCCCATCTACAGAGAGGGAGCGCGAAGTGGTCGGAAAAAGCAAAAGTAAAATATGAACTGTAAATGGTGTGCTTAGCCGTCGGCTTACCTCAGTAGAGTGTGGATCCATGAGGTTTGTCGTCAATTTCAACCAGAGGTAGCAGGGATGCCGGCGTTGGACTACCGACTTTTTGCTGACTGAAAAGAATTTGTGTAGACTGGGAACACGAACGCACGCCCAGACGAAAATGAATCCCGGACGGTACCTTGTATTCTTGCTCCGTTGTCGGTTGATGGTCACTTCCCGGTGACCTTTGTGAAAATCACGCAAATGAATGGAGGGTCTTCTGCAGAAGGTGTTGCTGGAGATGAAAATGGGACTTTAGTCACTGGAGAGAGTCTGGAGACGGAGTGTTTTGGGAAAGCAGTAGAAGGGCAAAGGAGGAAAGAATATATATTTCTATCATGTGACTCTTTAATGGGTGTCAGAGAGCTGTAGGACCAAACGGTCCAATCTTTCATTAAAATGAGCCAAAAATATGGCACAAACAGGGGCTAAATATCTGTACAATTTTGTATATATTTTTCACACTTTGCAGGCCCACTGCATCTTCATAGGTTCCAAAATGAGCAAAGCCATAGAAACAAGTTGCACACGTGTCGATGTATGATTGGAGAGTTCGAAATTAAAAAAAAAAAAAAAACCCAATAACTTGCTGCTACATCAATCTATTTTTATTTCCAGTTTTTGAGCATGTCCGTTTATCATTTTCCTTTCAAAATTTGCTTAAAAAAACCATTGAGGTTAACATTCTAATGAAGAGCCACACTACTCAATTCTCCCTTATCCAATTAATGCAAGTCCTATGCATCCTTACCGAAAAGTGTAAACAACTGCAGGAAAAAACTAAACGACTCGTGCTGTTGACACTCCGGGTGACCGAACCCTCACATGACCGACGTGGATCCCTCATAAATAAAATAATCCCGACCCCCATGTGTGTGTATTATGTCAATCATGTGGTCACCCGAGCGGACTATGTAGCTTGGTCCAGTATTGCATCCCCCATCCCCCCTACCCACCCACACACACACACACACATCATTCAGTTTCCTTTTTCACCAGACCAACTTGGCAAACGTTACTTCACTCCTTTTTTCTTTTCTTTTCTTTTTTTTTTGAAGTTTTTAATCACGATTTTATGAACCATATATCAGTTTCAATGTTCAATTGTTTAACTATTTAAATCTATAGAATTTTCTATTTGTTCTCTTCTATGTTTTTCACAATTAAGATGGTTTTTTTTCACTATTCTCTAGCAAGAAAGATCACTTTCTAGGAAAGCCTTTGTATGGCCTTATGATGAAGAATAATGATCATTTCTTTTTAGTGCAGAAGTTTGTTAAGTTGTGGATTTTAATTATTGAATAGGGGATAGGAAGTCCCCCTCCCATGGGTGCAGGTACGAAACCCAAATCAAGACAGAGGGAGAGTTAAGAGAAAATAGGGTATGCGATTTTATCTTATGAACTTATTTTCATCATAGTAATTGCAATGTAAACGAGGCGTAGCCTCACATTGCGACAGACTTCTATAAATGTTGTGTATTTTTGTGCATTAATTTCTTTCTGCAATTTTATTGATTTGGTAATATAGAATGAGGGTTTCTATTTCTCTACAATTAATGGACAAGATTTCTCACATTGATTCTTAACAATGTTATATTTGATGTTGTTCGAGTCAAATTTTAACCCCATTCCCAGCCAAATCAATCATATGGATGTAAAATTTGCCACAAGTGAAGTCATATCAACTGTCATAAAAAAATATGAATTGGTACTTTACTAGCACATAAAATTATAATGTTTTCAATTTTTTGATCTGTGGTTTCTCCGAAACCAAATTCTCATTCAAGAAAATAACCTGTATGTGTTGAAGCTCTATCATTAGTTTGGCATTTCATCTATGAAGCAAACTCCCTCTAGTTTGGCACGATGATGAATTTCAATCAATGCGTTTATGGCTCTTCTGAGGTTCAAGGTTTCTGGTTGTCCATCTAGAGCTCTCCCCACTTTAGAGATTATTTGGTGTCCCATTTGACTGAATTGGCTTTAAGGTTAACACAGAATGGGTGGTTCTTGGTAGCCCAAGTCTTGTAAGCTGCAAACACTTTGACGGTCAAGTCAGTCGATGATGATACTACGAGTGAGATATTAAAAATAATATAGCTGTGTGTGTTTAGTATATATGGTAGCATTACCTTCTAAATGGCCATGTGAGTGGGTTTATATAGGAATGGAGGTGAACATGGAGTACTGACCGTAGGATGAGAAGACACGTGATTTCATATGAAGGTAAGGGTGGAATATGTTTCCTTCAAGATATCAATCCGTCAATCATAGACTGACATGTGTTTAATGCAACATTTAATGCTCTGAAATATAGGCTGGTGACTTGACATTAATATCAACTCAATCGATCAATAAGATTTGTTTCGAGAATATCTTGCGTTGCTATGGGGCGATGGAGGTGACACTTCACCTCCAAGGCTCCAAACTAACTTTGGCCAAAAGTGATTTACGGAGCCTCGAATAGGACAAAATGTCTCCTCGGTTAATGGAAGTTGACATGGAGGAAGAGTGGGTCTTATTGATTTGCTTAGTTGGCTACCATGTTGTTGAGGATATGGAGCTAAAGCCAGGACGCGTAACATTTTATTTAGAATAATGTTATTTGCAGTCGTTCACTGCGACAGTCGTCTTACGTGGCATACACATGGCAGGTGGTTATTTGATACATTAATAAATAAAAAAATTACCACATTAATGTATCAAATAATCACCTGCCATGTGTATGCCAAGTAGGGCGACTACCGCAGTGAGCGATTATGAATAACATTACTTTTATTTAAGAGTGGCTTAGCTTTGCCATCCCTCTTGGAGTCCGTTGTGCTATAACAATTTAATTGGCTGCTACAATCCATGCAATTGATTATGCTTGGACCTATAACTAGGGGAGGCTGTGGTTGGAGAGTCATTATGCGTATTTGGTGGCCATTTTGCATTCCAGGTTGCGTTTGTGTTGACTTTACGATAGGTGTTAGTGCTCGATTTCCAAATTGAATTATTCTACTTCTTTTTTTCTTTTCTTTTTTTAGTGTTTGTCACTCTCATCTACTGAGAGGGTAATCACATGGTTGATTGCTTAGCGTCTTGCGCTCGCAGCATTGTTGTTCCTATAACGTGGATGGCCATGTTTTGCTCATTTCATTTTTAATTATGTTTGTGGCATGTCTAATTACTTGTTTTATTGACGTATTCTCGTTCTCAACAACTTTTTACTAATTTTATTAATAAGACAATTAGATGATGAGGATGAAATATTCTCGTGGCCTACTATTTCTTGACACAGACGACCTTATTTTGAAATATTCACTCAATTCAATTTGACATTCAACTTGAAAACGAAATGTTTTAATTATTTTATTTTTTGTCGAGGCATGCTTGTGTGTATTTATAATTCATCCGTAGGTGGGCCGTAATGAGTTGAAAAGTATGACCTGAAAGATCCAACAATGGTAGGGCCAACATAGTTGGCTCTTTTCGGTGGATTCTCGCATTTATGCCTGGCCCCGCTTGGCCCCCGTTACACTACATACCATTTTTTATCTCATATTTTTAATTACACAATTTTCTATAAAATAATATTACACGTAAATGAAAAAAATTTCCTTTTTTCTCAATCATTTATTTTTTAAAAAAATACTATTCCACGAATTTTCATTTCAAAAAATGGGAGCCAAATGGGGCTTAGTTCACTTTCTTTTTATGAATCAGTATTTTACTAATTTTTCGCTTTCAATTTAAGCTACGATTGACCCACTAATTATCATTTCTCTATTACATAAAATAACCTTTTATAATTGTAACCTTTAACAGCAACAGTTTTGCTTTTTTTTTTTTTTTTTTTTTTTTTTTTTTTTTTTTTAATAAAAGGGCAATATTCAAGGGTTGAATAGAAAAATATTTTAGTTTTGTGGTCAATGTTGAAGAAGCTTTTTCGGCTATAAAATATTATATTTGTTGTATATATCTTAGAGCCTGTTTGGGAGGGATTTTTTTACTCCAAAAAATTGATTTTTTAACCGTTATTTCATTATTTCAACCGTAATTTTTGACTTTTTCTCTCACAGGTAGACCTCACTTTTCTTCTAACGATCAAAAAATCAATTTTCAAAATCCCTCCAAAACGGGGCCTTAAGATTTTACAAGATCTTGTTGTCCGTTGATTGATATTTGTTTTAGATTAAAGATGATTGGATAAAACTTGCTTTTATAAAGGACATAAAACTTATCACAATGCAAAAGGTGAAAATTAACTAGTTAATATTTCACTCCAATGTTAATAACTGCATAGCACCAATTGTTACTCACAGAATTTTGTCAATGAAGACGTGACAGATTATAGATTAAAGTTGATTGTCTCAGATCATATGAATGGTTGGTTTGTGAGTGAAAGCAAAAATAAAATATTAGAGAAATACTCAGAAGAAATTATACAAAATATTTTTAATTAATCATGTTGTAGACCATCATGTCGAATTGATAGAACTAAATTTAAATAAATGTTAAATTAAAATGGATAAATTGAGGAGGATAATTATTGTAATTATGCTGAGTTCGTATGCAGATTAACATTCACGGTAAGATCGTCTTGTTTGGTTGAAATGGAGGCAAAAAGACCCTCTCTCGAGGCCGCCAGGGGCCGCAGTCCTTTGACCTCCGCCCCCTAACCAAAATTTCATTAAAAATAAGATAAGAATTTTACACTTGTAACTTTGATTTTCTTTAATTTTTTTGATAGATAAAGAGCCGTCATAAGGAATTATTGATCATCATCAAAACATGAAATAGAGTTAGGAAAAATAGGGTATACAATATTTCTCTTGTAAACTTTTTTTTCATCATAGTAAAATATTGCAGCGTGAAAGAGGACATGGTCTCATAACTAGACAAACGCCCATAAATTTTGCATATTATTTTATTCATTTTCCTTCGAATTATTATGCTTGCTAATATAGAATTAAAATTTCTCGGTCCCAAAACACACACACACACATATATATATAGTAACGCTATTTGTACATACAACTGATGATGTGGAAGAGGGAAAAAGAGAGAATGAAATAAAGAGTTTTGCTACACTGACATATTTGTTGACATTCCATGATATGATCGACAATATTATCCATATCATCAATCTGTATACCATGTACAAGTATCACAACTGAAAATATATATCAATCATGCTATACAAATAGGCTCAAGGATAAGTTAACGGGGGACAAGGTCTCATAACTAGACACACCTCTAAATTTTGCATATTATTTTATTCGTTTTCCTTCGAATTTATTATGCTTGCTAATATAGAATTAAAATTTCTAGTTCCCAAAACACACACACACACATATATAGTAACGCTATTTGTACATACAGATGATGATGTGGGAGAGGGAGAAAGAGAGAAGCAAGAGCGAATGAAATAAAGAGTTTTGCTACACTGACTTTTTGTTGACATTCCATGATATAACCGACAATATTATCCATATCATCAATCTGTATACCATGTACAAGTATCATAACTGAAAATATATATCAATCATGCTAGACAAATAGGCTCAAGGATAAATTAAGGGGGAATATGTGTCGACAAATAATTGAATAATTTAAAAAAATAAAATAAAAAATCCAAACTAGTGCTGCCAAGTTATTATGTCCATTTTTTTGCCCGTCATTGAGCCTCATCAAGCATTATTATTGTGTTTGTGGAAGCCAGTCAGATAGAACTATGATGTTCCCAAGTGACAAATCATGGCATAGCAATAGATCAAGTGGGTCCCAACATGCTTCAGTTGATAACCTAGATTCGGTGCACATACACCCCTGACGTGGCCATCCATATCTGTTGAGCGCTCAAATACACGAGGGACCAACCAAATATCATCTGACACGTGTCTTTGAGAATGATTGTTTTGATCAACGTTATTTTATTAAAAAAAATCCCAAAAAGAAAAGCCTAAAGACATCTCAAAAACACTATTCTTTTTGTGATTAACCTAACCCGATTTTGCTAGTAGTACATCGAGGTATACCTAATGGTGTACATTCCATTCACATGGACGAGAGATCCACTGAAATAAAATATCATTTCTTTTACATGGGTAAACCCATGTGAGTTGGGTATATACCATTCGATATACCCCAATATGTACTACTAGACAAATTCTAACCAAAATACCCATGACAGCTTGCCCATTATTACAATTTTGTGAGCATTCGATTCTTCCCAAAGTGGTGGGGTTATTATTTTATTCGGTGGATGCCAATTAGTTATTAAAAACCTTAACCAAATTCCTTTTTGTCTCTGCTTAGACAATTATATAAGTATCATGATGTAACATAAAGTGTGTGATTTAAGAATTAAGACTACTTTTTTACATAACCTAATTACAATCACCCTTGTTTTTAGGGGAAGTTTTTGTTGACTTTTAATTATTTTTTTGTCTTCTAATAAGGTGGGTGGTGCCAAAAAATATAAAATCCGTTTGAAGTACGATTTGTAGCATATTTAGCAAAAAAAAGTTATTAATAAGTTGGGGACGTAAAAATAATGTACACCGAGCTTATATGGTTTATAAGCCACGTAACTTACAATTGTATGAATTTTGGTCTATATAATTTGTGGTTACCAACTTACAAGATAGTAACCCTTTTTTTTTTTTTTTTTTGGGGGTCAATGTGCATTACGAGGGGGATGGCTTACTCTTTCGTTTTTATAATTAATTGCTTACTTTGTTAGTTGCGAGTTATTAATTATTTTGAAGAAAGATGGACAATTATAGGTGCAAATTTAGTTTAGCTTTGGAATGTGGTTTTATTAATTTGGCCACAAGTCACAAATTTTGTAGTGAATTGTCCAAATGATTACTGAATTTTGTAAAAAGTTTTCAAGAGGTCACTGAA
>NW_019253635.1:30253-38434 GCF_002742605.1 Olea europaea var. sylvestris
CTAATTTAATTGCTTATTTTTATTATTTTAAAAATGTTTAAATATTTATTTAAATTCTTTATGTATATAACTTATTTAATATTTAATTATTTCTTTTAATTTTTTACTTACACTTATTTTGATCATTTATTTTAATATTTTCATTGCTTATTTTAATTATTTTACTAACACTTAATTTAATTAATTATTTTTAATTAATGTTTAAATACTTTTTTTAATTCTTTATGCATATTGCTTATTTAATATTTACAAATTTATTTTAATTGATTTGCAGAAATTTAATTTGATTGATATTTTAATTTTCTAATTTAATTGCTTATTTATTGTTTTACAGATGTTTAAATATTTATTTAAGTTCTTTATGTATATTACTTATTTAATATTTAATTATATCTTTTAATTTTTTAACTATTACTTAACATAAAATAAGTAATTAAAACTAAATTGGCAAATAATAAATATTTAGATAAATAATAAAACATTTATATTAAGCATTTCAAAGAAATAATTTTAAATACATAATATACATTAAAATTAAACAATTCAAATAATAATTAAATATTAGACAACACAATATAAGAATTAAAATAAATAGTTAACTTAAAAAATTAAAGGAAATAAATAAATAAGCAATTTTAAAAAAAAAATTGGGCCTCTGGCAGTAGACCCAGATGACTGGGCCGTCTGGGCGCCAGGCAGCCCAGTCAACTGGGCGCCCAGGCGACCCAGTTGACTGGGTCGTCTGGGTTGACTGGCCCAGACGGCCCAGTCGACCCAGACAGCCCAATCAACTGGGCGCCCAGACGGCCCAGTTGACCCAGACGGCCCAGTCAACTGGCGCCCAGACGGCCCAGACGACCCAGTCAACTGGGCCGTCTGGGTGAGTCTGGGTCAACTGGGCATGCCTAATCGGTCCAGTCAGCTGGGCTTACGTCTCCTTTGTGGAGATCGCCGGAAAACTCAATTTTCGGCGATCTCTACTCCATTTTCCTCCTCCCAAACTATTATCCTTACCCAAAAATCATGCATTTTTCCAAAAATCAACACATGTATATAAAATCATGTTTTTTTTTTTTTCCAAAAATCAACATAAAAACTTTAAATATGGGTCGTCTATTTTTCCTTTTTTATCAGTGCTACAGTAATTTTTCTCTTTCCTTACTATCTTCTCTTTCTTCTTTAAATAGTAAGGGTAAATTTGGATTTCTCTTGATTTTCAATATTTTAAACATTTTGCTTTTTTTTTTTTTTTAATTGGTCAAAGGCCTCTTTGGAAAACTGGCCGGGTCAACCGGCTGTTGGCCACTAATTCCTCTTATATCGGTTTGGTTTGGGGATAGTATTATGCTATTTGTACAAAGTAAGTTTACAAATTTGGTTGACAAAATAAGTGTGGCAAAATTTAGGCCATTGATTTTCAATAATTAAAAAATTCGTTTTGAAAATGATTGGTATAGATATTACTTTATAAATCAATTTAGCACATATAGCATAACTACCAGGGATATACGCACTGGTCACGTGCACATTATCAAAGGCAGAGGTGACAACATTGGGATCGATCCCATGTAAGTCCTAGGCAACTAAAATGCGGACTCTGGGGGTATTTGTCTTTTATTTTTATAAAAATGAGAATAAACGATATAGTCGTTATGGACCTCAGTGGTGGATTTAGTAGGTGGCCAGCTAGGGCGGCCGCCCGAGTTGGATTCACCGGTGAGAAACTTTTTTTTTTAATAGATAAAAATTTTAGTTATATAACTGGTAGTTCATTTTACTTTCAAACCTCTCTTCAGCTTAGTTAGTTAGAGTTTTCTTTTATATATTGTGAATCTTGGGTTCGATTCCTTCCCCTCTATTTCATTGTGCAAATTTTTTATTTCTACAATATTTACCAAAATTAATTCCTTGAGGAAAGGATTCAGACCTATAACTTCTAAAATTAGGATAATTGAAAGTTTAACCATCATGACAATGGTTAAATTTTGAATCTAAAATTAACAAAATAATATATGTTAAGACTTTATGAGAGTTTTCTTTTATTTTTTTTTTGTTTTTGTCGTTTTAAATATTTTATACTTCAATAATTTATAAGATATGACTTATAAGTATTGAGTTTTAATTTATATGTTATTTGAGAATTTTTCTACTGTGAATTGTGATATTAAAAATTAATTTAAGTATCTTGAAATGTGAATATGTGATTCATGAAAATCGAAAAATGAGAAATTGGGGAATTTATAATTTGTGATGAATTGGAGTTGAGAATTGGAAATTGAAACTTTAATTATATTTTATAATTAATTTTAATTACGTTTAATCTTTAATTAACGATCAATTCTCATACTAATTATGGAATGATTTTTTCAACTGAATTTCGATCTAGTTCTAATAGTGTTGTATTTAAGCTTTCAACTACTTTTAGTCAAGCAAACGATTTGTTAAACATTGATGATACAAATAAATCTTATGTATCATGTAATTTATATTATTTCAGATTGTGTGGAAATATAATATGATATAAATATACGATTTTTACGTTTTAGTATATTTACATACAGATCGAAATTTTTTTAATATTATTTAATTTAATATTAATAAACGATATCACTATACCCCGTTAACTATCGACAGTCAACGGTCAACGATCAACGGTCGCCCTAACTGAGTCGCAGTCCTGGATTCGCCTCTGATGGGCCTAACATAAAAGATAGAAATTCAAATTTGATGGCTTGATGTGATAGATAATGATCATATTTTTCATTTTAATGAGAAAAGAATGAGAAACAAACAGAAGCTCTACCTCATATCACTCCTACCTGCTAAAATGCGCTCCATGACCGTTGAGACTTGTGCGCCAATTCTTCACAATTTGGTCTTAATTAATTGACTTAGATTGAGTGAAATGGTCCGACGTGACCGTATGAATATTTTTTACTGCAAAATTGACGCCGTTAACTTAGATTTCGGGGACTAGATAGACATTACTCGTGGGACCCTCTTGTCAACGGCTAGTTCGGTGAGTTATCAGACATTTCACAGTATCAATTTTTATAATCAATGTTTGATAAGCCAAGTCTTGAGCATAGTAAAGGTTTGATTCATAAAGTCATTAGATGGGCCCTTGCTTGAAATGTGGACACAAATAGATATTTGTTTTCCAATTTTACTGTCTAAATAGCCATTCATCAAATAAATTATTGATATGTCATCAATAATTAATATATCATCTCAAATCTATCATCATTAACTTTACTACTAACTAATAAAAAAAAGGTTGAACTCCAACTTTGAGGGCCCTTACCGCCTCGTCCCTGGAGCTTCGTAAGGGAAGTAAATTACGGGATGTACCTCAGTAAGTTAGGAAACAAGAGTTTGCTCGTATATTGGTGTCCACAAAAAGTTCAATTCCATATTTCGGGAATGGAACCTTCACACTGTAACTGTCAGTAAAGCTGAAATTACATCCCTCCTATCATTTGCACAACTGAGTTATGCCTTAGGGACACCACTAACCAATATTATTGATGTAATATCAACAATTCATAGGATGTACAGTCATTGAATAAAAAAATTGGACAGCAAATCTTATCTCAAAAAGTGAATGCAGGCAAAAGAGTCTTCGGGGCTCTTTTTTGTTTCATTTAATGCAACCTTTTGAATTGAAGAATAAGCAGTGGAGGATAGACGTGGGGTGGCTAGTTTGTACTGTTCAAGAATGCAACAATTGGTCCCTCTAATATCCTTTTTCCTTTTACAAAACAATTGTGGTAATATACGCTGTTCAATCACTTTAAAAAAATAAATTGGTGATAGAGATATCTGAAAATTTTTGATACTGTAAAAGTTTCATACATGATAATTGATGAGGCCTCAATGATTGTTAATCAGGTAAAATAGGATTACGGTTCTCAACATTTAACAAAATGGGGTTATGCGTCTCGATCTTTAAAAGAGAGAATTTGGATCTCAATCTGTTGTTTGACCTACATTCTTTGAAAAAAATACATTTTAGAATACTGATTTGAAATCATTTTAATCACACGTTTTTCAACAATATAATATTACATGCAACTTCAAAACTTTTTATTGTTTTTTAATCACATATTTTTCCATCAATACACTATTCAAAAATGTATTTTTTTGAAAATAACGTGACTTAAACAAGGGCTAATAAAAATTCGTGAATTTAGGTCAACACGTAACCAAAATCATCAACATGAGACATCACGACTTTTAGTTGACTTTGAAGTTGGAGGAAAAAGCTATCAAATTTTATTGAGATTTATCTCTATTTCAACTAAATGTTGTGTTCAATTTCGAAATTCACAAGTGTCTAATTAAGTTTTAAGACTATGCATCTGGACTAGCACATGCCTTGGTGTTAAAACGTCGAGATTAATGACCTGATATACGATGATCATAAGGTAACGAAATTTTTTGTCTGATAAGTTTTAACATGCACAAAATATTTAATGATCTTTTGGGGTCTCCACTACTATGTTGTGTTATATCACTTCATCTGCAAGATTTGAATCCAATGTTTAATATTATATTATGCAACATTAATCCACTTGAGTTAGAAAATTAGTAGAACTTAAAAAGGGGGACCTCTTTGTGCTGGTATATGATTGTTTGCATGCTTTATTTAATAATCTCATAGCTTTTTGGTAACATTTTTATGCAGTGGCTTTGGCACTTTGCCCCTCATTGAAGACATAAAGATTTGAAGTTGATGCTTTCCTGCATTTTCTATGTTAATGGCTGAGATGGATTCACCTGCACCCCAAACCAAAATAAAGTCACCCTAATTCTTCATTGTAAATTATTTATTATAAAATAAAGCAAAATCGATGGTCAATTATACTTTTTCCAATTGTAATCTTTCCACTAATTCATCCATGGATTATGGAGGATTAAAGTTAATCCTGATTTTCAATGCATAATAGAAATTAATCTACTACTTTGTAGAAATACTCTAGCAAATCAAAAGAACTGGATAGTATTTGTTATATGGGTATTTTATATTTAGTCCACAATAGCGAGGAAGATATTATTTAAATCGCTAATTTTAAGGTTGATTGGAAAAATCTTTTGCACTTCACTCAAACAAAATCTAAGCGTTTTCGAAAATATATAAAATTTATTTTCGTAATCATGTCAAATTGAGTAATATCTATCATAACTAGTGATCGTCATCAATTTAAAGGCAATAGCCCCTATCATCATCATCATCAGTTTAGGTAGCGGTGGACTTACTACCACCAATTATAATAATGGATAGTATTTATTTCTCTGAAATTATGTATATTTTAATTCCTCAATCATTTTACAAACCATGAGTTGTGTACAGAAATTTAAGTTTATGGAAAATAATTATTACAACGTTAAAGTTCTATCTTCAACTAGTTTATGTCTCGCATATAAAGATAATTCTCGTTCTTTATTGTATTCATTCTAGCATGATCAAATAACGATTTTAACATCTTTAAGCGTCTGTTTGATAGAATTTTTTAATAGTCAAATATGGTTTTCTGAGATTAAGAAATTTCTATGAAACATGAAATGTTTTCGCTTATTAGAATAGAAGAGTAGCTTATAGCATAAGACAGCTTTCTCAAGAAGTATTTTTTTTTTCGGGGAGAGAAGCAAATCCTCTAATCGACCCTAAATAATTTTTATAATTTTTGTATTAAATGAATAAATTGATAGTCAAAAGAAGTCATTATAAGAGTGGTGGTAAATTAATTGTATTTAGGTGGGAAACAAAACCACTTAAGTGAGCATTGAATGTGATTAGGTATAAATGATGGCAACTAATTAATTAATACTTAAGATTGTCCAATTGGATTAGCACCTCAACTTATTATTTCAACTTTCAACGTAAAATGACTTGAATAGCGTGCCTAAAAACTTTAATTATGACAAGTGGTAATTATTTTTTTCAAACAAATGAGACATTCTCCCAGCCAATACATTAAAAAGAAAAAGAGTACATTTGTTAGAACAAAGCACATGTGATCCAGATTAAAAATACTAACCCGACATGTAATTATTAATTTTTATTTTTTATTTTTTTGCGACAAATAACTGCAAAACCTAACATTGGATAATATTGTTAAGGGAAAAATATGAGGGTATAATTATCATTCTAGACTTAAATGAGCATTCTATTTACTTATATTAATTCTTAGTGGCATTTGAGTTCTTAAGGAATCATGCCGATCGCCCACTCCGATCGCTGCTTAGTGTCGTAGTGTTAAAGGAATTATTACCGCAAAGCACAAAACATGGGAGGTTTTACTAGTGATTGATCGCTTGTTGAATTTTCCAATCATGTCTTTAGGATGCCACCTTAAATCGTTGCTTTGGTCTTTAGAAAAGAGTTATGCTATAGGTACAGAAAACATTTGATATAATTTTTATAGAACAATACTTGGCAAAAATTCATTGGTTTTGAACTGAACATTTATGATTTAAGTGAATAAATCCCTGTTTAAAGAATCAATGTCTTGAATATTATGCCAACTTAAGTATCATTTAATTGTAGAGTAAGTATTTTTTTTTTAAATTTTTTTTGCTAGAAATCAAAGGGTAAAAATTAAAATAAAATGGAACAATCTCATATTCAAGTGGTTTATTAATCGTGATTACGAGAGTGTTTGATAGTCATTTTTATGTAAAAATGCATTTTAGAATAGTAAATTGATGTGAAATGTGTGGTTAAAAAATAAGATTTTTTTCTATTTGTGTGTAATATTATTTTAATAAAAAATGTATGATTGAAAAGAAGAGAGAAAAAAATACATTTTGAAAAAAAAAACTACCAAACAGAGCCTACATTTTCTTATTCTCATAGCACATTTGACAAAGTTTTTTAAAAGTCAAAAATTGCTTCTTAAAATAAAAAATTACTATTGAACATATTTGGATAATCTTTATAAGTACTTTATCTCACTAGAAATTTTTTAGAGAAAATTATAAATTTTTAAAGTAACTTTTTCATACTATCACTCTACAAAAATTAGAAGCAAAAATAGAAGTCTCATCAAATATTATTTAAACAAAAAAATAAAAACAAAAGTTGAATAATTTGTGTTAGCTGATGCACCTCTCAGTCTCACTCACCACGCAATAAAATCAGCTCCACTTTCCCTTCCTTTCTTCTCATTAGCCTTTTAACACACACAGACACACTCTCTCATACATTGCTGTGGAGATTGAGACCTCTCTCTAACACAGAGACACACATTACTTCTATCATTCTTATAATAGGATTCTTCTACATATTTACACAACACAGAAAACACTCGAAGAATCTGTACTTCAACATTAACTCACTGGGGGAAAAAAGCTCCATTTTAAAAAAAAAATAAAAACAGCAATGAAATCTTATCTGGGTATTTTGACCTTCGTGTTTCATGTATTATTTGTTAGTGGGTTGTCAAGAAATCTTCCAATACTATCATTTGATGAAGGGTACTCACACCTTTTTGGAAATGATAATCTTATGGTCCTCAAAGATGGAAAATCCGTTCACATCTCTTTAGATGAAAGAACAGGTCGTTTTGTAAAATTTTTATTTATTGGACTTGATTTTTTGGTTTTGGTTATTACAAGTACTGACTTTTTTAATGGATTTTTGTTGAAAAGTGCAGGTTCTGGATTTATTTCACAAGAGCTTTACCTTCATGGGTTTTTCAGTACTTCTATTAAACTGCCTGCAGATTACACTGCTGGTGTTGTCGTTGCATTTTATGTAAGTAAATCTTCTTTTAATAATTCCATTTTTATTCAGCTATTCAATATTAATAAAAAATTTGAATGAAACCCCTGATCTTTAGATCTCTTTAAAATTTCCATTACTGAAAAAGAAAAAATGTATATAGATTCTTGATGTTGATAATTTTGATAAAAAACAATAAACTCTACATGGGTTCTTTTGCATTTCTCCATTACTATTTTGATGTTTAATAAAAATAAAATAAATATATTCATGTTGAAATTCTGCTTATAGACATAAAAATTCAGGAAATTTCTTATCTCTTCTGGATAATGAATGGTCTGTAATTTATTTGAAATTAATGAGTGTGTATGGACGACAGATGTCGAATGGGGACATATTTGAAAAGAACCACGACGAAATAGACTTCGAGTTCTTAGGTAACATCAGAGGAAAAA
>NW_019253635.1:40818-41910 GCF_002742605.1 Olea europaea var. sylvestris
TTATGAAAGTATGCTTGTATTATAAGCGTGTTTTGCAGTGATTTGAGGTCAGATTTGTCATATTCTGTTTAACATAATAGAATCCTAAGTATTGCGTTGTTAAGTTAGAAAAGAATTGTTTACTACGTTAGGTGGCTTTGCTGTCGAAAGTTCAATTACGGGAGAATTTTCAAAATTGTTATTATGCGACGTCTAATTTAACGGTTCAGAATCAGATTGAGAGATAACACAAGGGAGGTATAGATTCTCCACTTGGGTTCTTGGAGGAGGTTGGGGGAAAATTCTATTTGTACATAATTATTGCACATAATGGTGTTTATAACGTGATGTGGCAATCATTCGATTGTTGATGTGCAAGTGTGAAATTTGAATTAAAGGTTGGACCCAGTGCCACGTGTAATTATGGACACCATTATGTAGACAATTATGTACGTGTAGTACTTTTCGGAGGTTGGGACGAGAGAGAAATGGAGTATTTGTACTTGAGTAGGTTTTGTGTGATTTTATTAATTATTTTAATTTGATAAACTTTTAAGTTCATTTTCCTTGATTTGAGTATTTTTTTATTGTTTTCAATGAAATGTCAAAATGTCATTTTGAGTTTTATATTGTAAAATTTTTCATTGTTTTCAAAAACTCATTTTTGGAAATAACACGTCAAATACGTTTTGAATGTTTTAAAAAATATGAAACTGAAAGTAGTCTCAAAACGGCAAACTAAACACATTCTTTTTAACTACTAGGCAATAATGATATTGAGTACTATTATTCTTATACAACACATGACCTCGAAATATTTAGGGTTTGTTTGGTTTGTGTTCGTTCCATGATATTTGATTATTAAGTAAAAAGAAAACAATTTTATATTAATATATTATTAAGTAATATATTCATTTTTGTGCTATTGAATCTTACAATATTATTTTTTGTTACAAAAGTAAAATAAAAATAAATAATAAATTAAGTTTAAAATATAAGAAATAAAAATAAAATTTAACAATGTGGACTGAATATTTTTTTTATACGTGTTTATTTATTATTTTTTAGAATTTTTATGTAAATAATGAGCTTCAACTATTTTTATATTTTATA
>NW_019253636.1:0-1211 GCF_002742605.1 Olea europaea var. sylvestris
ATAACAAAACATCCAAGTGTTCATTTAAGTGTCACCACACTTTAGCTCGTGAGATCAGTTACTTACTTCACAAGTAAGAAATGCCATACGTGATGGTCTAACTGTATTAACGATATCCGTATCTCGTTATTACTTACAACCACGGTTTATTCAAGATCCAATTATATGTAATTTGTATCTCACAATCACAACTCCTTGTGATTAACAGATCGCCTAAAATTGGATCTTCGGATTCTATTATTTAATATTATTTATCACAAAATTAATTTAAATAAATAATAGATCTCGCCAAAATCAAATGCATTAAACATATTAAAAACGTTTACAACCTAAATCGATTGGATCTAGGGCATAACACTTACAGCTTTCACTATAGTTTTTCTCATATTCTTCAAAACATTATTAATGGAGTTCAAAATAATTTTTCCACATAAATTTCGAACAAAATAATAATAGTTTTAGGAACTTTGATAACTACTATTATATATATATATATATATATATATACACATACATACACACACTATTCGGTAAATTTCAATATAGTTCGGGACTCGTTCAAATTATCTGTGGGTTTATCAATAGTTAAATGCATGAGGACTACAATGGAAGAAACATGTTAGATTGAAATGCCATCCATGACCTAGGCAATTTTACAACTCGAATAGAAGCACATGTGTGTAAATGTCAATGATTTCAAGAAGATGAAAGTTCCATCTTTTCAAATTTGCAATTGCAGTCTGGTAAGGTAGATTTGTAATGTATGATGATATTATATTGTATTAATTTCATTTATTTTTTGAAATAAAGTTGTACAAGCAATATCCATTCCTTCACAGTTTTAGCTCCGTCTATATATTGTAGCCCATCACAAAGCTCGAATAGAAGAGGAGGATTTTTACAAATATATGATTTCTTTCATTAACAAATCCTTACAAATTTACGTATTCATTATATTTCGAGGGAGGAGAAGTGCAATTTCATTTAAAATAAAAAAGGCTAAACCAATGAGCCGATAGGGGGTCAGGACACCAAGCGCTCGCCCGACAAGTTGAGCACACCGTAAGGAGAGTGGAATAGCTTGGCTCGTCCCATTTAACACTCTTAAATTAAATTGAATATAACTCTTCTACTTCACAAATTTGGCCAAACTTAGTAGTTATTAAGTAGGGGCCAACCTACATCTACATTATTATTATTATTATTATTAT
>NW_019253637.1:0-1211 GCF_002742605.1 Olea europaea var. sylvestris
ATCCAAGCGCTACAAATATGTAAGTGTTCACACTTATGAAAAATGACCTAAATCCCTCATACGTCATGACGAAGTGGTGAGTTAAATCCGAAACGGTCGCAACATTTCCAAAAATTACTTATGGGTCCAAAACGGACACCGTGTGCAAAAGTTACGCTCAATTCTTCATACGTCGACAAGCCAAGCGTTCCAAATATGCAAGTGCTCATTCTTTTGAAAAATGGCCGAAATCCCTCATACGTCACGACGAAGTAGTGAGTTCAATCCAAAACGGTCGCTACATTTCCAAAAAGTACTTATGGTCCCAAAACGGACACCGGATGCAAAAGTTGCGCTCAATTCTTCGTACGTCGACAAGCCAAGCGTTCCAAATATGCAAGTGCTCATTCTTTTGAAAAATGGCCGAAATCCCTCATACGTCACGACGAAGTAGTGAGTTCAATCCAAAACGGTCGCTACATTTCCAAAAAGTACTTATGGTCCCAAAACGGACACCGGATGCAAAAGTTGCGCTCAATTCTTCGTACGCCGACAATCCAAGCGTTCTAAATATGCAAGTGCTCATTCTTTTGAAAAATGGCCGAAATCCCTCATACGTCACGACGAAGTTGTGAGTTAATTGCAAAACGGTCGCTACATTTCGAAAAAGGACTTACGGGCCCTAAACGGACACCGGATGCAAGAGTTACGCTCAATTCTTGGTACGCCGACAATCCAAGCGTTCCAAATATGTAAGTGTTCACTCTTTCGAAAAATGGCCGAAATCCCTCATACGTCACGACGAAGTAGTGAGTTCAATCCAAAACGGTCGCTACATTTCCAAAAAGTACTTATGGTCCCAAAACGGACAGCGGGTGCAAAAGTTGCGCTCAATTCTTCGTACGTCGACAATCCAATTGTTCCAAATATGCAAGTGCTCATTCCTCGAAAAAATGGCCAAAATCCCTCGTACGTCGCGGCGAAGTTGTGAGTTCAATCCGAAACGGTCGCTACATTTCCAAAAAGTATTTATGGTCCCAAAACGGACACCGAGTACAAAAGTTGCGCTAAATTTCTTCGTACGTTGACAATCCAAGCGTTCCAAATATGCAAGTGCTCATTCTTTTAAAAAATGGCCGAAATCCCTCTTACGTCACGACGAAGTTTTGAGTTAAATCCAAAACGGTCGCTACATTTCCAAAAAGGACTTACGGGCCCAAAATGGACACCGG
>NW_019253638.1:0-1211 GCF_002742605.1 Olea europaea var. sylvestris
AAATTAGAGTTCAGTCCAAACGTTTTACTTTATGTATATAAATTGCAGTATGACTATGAATGACTGTTGCCGTGTAATTGGGCCCACAGGCTGCTTGTCGGTGGATTAAATAATCTAAATGGGTCCTACAAAACAGGCGTCAACCCACTAAACAGTCCAACAATTACTGACTTTGACAAAAGTGAGCCAAACCATGTGGGTAATTGTTTGTATCGACTCTTGATTATGATAGTATAATTTTATGATAAGGAAATATCAGAAAAACATCAAATCATGAAACACCTGATTTTATTATTATTATTTTTTATTTTTTTATTTTATGTCCGTCGTGTTCTAAGTGTGTCAAGTAGACAAAATTTTCGAATCGAATCGAATTGAACTGAACCCAACTTGATTAGACCTGAATCGAATCGAGTGATTTTTCTTAAATTAAATATTTGAATGGATATTTGAATTGAAAACCGACGAATTTGGTTCAATTCTAGATCAATAATCGAAAGATTGAATAGGAACCGAATTTTAAATAAGTCAAATTATCTTTTTAAATAAATTTGCTAATTAATTAATTTAGCTCAAACCCAGAAATATGATTTTTTCTATTTCTAATTTTTAATCCAAACCCAACATAATTAAGTTGATCTAAATTTTATCGAAATCGATTATTCTACCACTGTGTCGTTGGTACCGTCATGGAGAAATTGAGTTGAAGCTCAACTGCACCTAACTTAATTATTTTGAGTTTGCTATCTTCTTCTTTTCTATGATTTTAACAATTAAATTTACGAAGAACTCAATAAAGAGAGACGCAAAAGATGCATAAAATTGAACAAGTTATTTTGTAAGAGTTGAAATTGAACATATCATTAGTTGAATTGATTAGTTTTGTAAATATTAAAAAAATTAATTAAAGTACAAAACTTTGGAACGAATAAAATCGAACCTGAACAGTTCCATAATTAAATTTGAATCCAATGATTCCATTTACTAAATACCTCAAAATTCTCTTTCGAACCGAATCGGACCAGACCACTTTTAGCCATAGTTAAATTTACTTTAGCTATTATGTAGTGATCGAACTTTTATAATTAAACCGTTAACTCTTATGTACTGTCCGTTCTAGAAAAGTCTCGACCCATCTTAAAAAATAATTTAGTGTACCCAACTTCTTCTACTCACTCTAAGGTAGTTTGATGGACCCGTGCTTGCAAATA
>NW_019253639.1:0-1211 GCF_002742605.1 Olea europaea var. sylvestris
GTGACGTATGAGGGATTTTAGCGATTTTTCGAAAGAATGAGCACTTGCATATTTGGAACGCTTGGATAGTCGGCGTGCGAAGAATTCAGCGCAACTTTTGCACACGGTGTCCGTTTCGAGCCCACAAGTACTTTTTGGAAATGTAGCGAACGTTTTGTATTGAACTTAAGACTTTGTCGTGACGTATGAGGAATTTCGGCCATTTTTGGAAAGAATGAGCACTTGCATATTTGGAAAGCTTGGATAGTCGGCGTACGAAGAATTCTGCGTAACTTTTGCACACGGTGTCCGTTTCGGGCCCATAAGTACTTTTTGGAAATGTAGCGACCGTTTTGGATTGAACTCACAACTTCGTCGTGACGTATGAGGGATTTTAGCGATTTTTCGATAGAATGAGCACTTGCATATTTGGAATGCTTGGATAGTCGGCGTACGAAGAATTCAGAGTAACTTTTGCACACGGTGTCCGTTTCGGGCCCATAAGTACTTTTTGGAAATGTAGCGACCGTTTTGGATTGAACTCACAACTTCGTCGTGACGTATGAGAGATTTTAGCGATTTTTCGAAAGAATGAGCACTTGCATATTTGGAACGCTTGGATAGTCGGCGTACGAAGAATTCAGCGTAACTTTTGCGCACGGTGTCCGTTTCAGTCCCACAAGTACTTTTTGGAAATGTAGCGACCGTTTTGGATTGAACTTAAGACTTCGTCATGACGTATGTGGGATTTTGGCCATTTTTGGAAAGAATGAGCACTTGCATATTTGGAACGCTTGGATAGTCGGCGTACGAAGAATTGAGCGTAACTTTTGCACACGGGGTCCATTTCGGGACCATAAGTACTTTTTGGAAATGTAGCGATCGTTTTGGATTGAACTCACAACTTCTCCTTGACGTATGAGGGATTTTAACGATTTTTCGAAAGAATGAGCACTTGCATATTTGGAACGCTTGGATAGTCGGCGTACGAAGAATTCAGCGTAACTTTTGCACACGGTGTCCGTTTCGGGCCCATAAGTACTTTTTGGAAATGTAGCGGCCGTTTTGGATTGAACTCAAGCCTTCTTCGTGACGTATGAGGGATGTCGACGATTTTTCAAAAGAATAAGCGCTCGCATATTTGGAACGCTTGGATAGTCCGCGTACGAAGAATTCAGCGTAACTTTTGCACACGGTGTCCGTTTCGGGCCCATAAGTACTTTTTGGAAATG
>NW_019253640.1:0-1211 GCF_002742605.1 Olea europaea var. sylvestris
AAGATGCCTATAAATGTGAGGAGGAGATTTGGGAAGGCAAGCATTCAGTGATCAGTTTGTGGAGTTAATGGGCAGAGATCGAGTCCTCTTGAATAGCCTTAGAGTGTCTTTCATTTAGTTCTATATTATCAGCTCATTTACAATGTTTAATCTTTCTGCCAATCAATAAACCATACATATTCCAACACATTTCATTCCTATCATACTCTAGCAAACTTCAAGTTGATTGATTTGTGGCTAAACCGAACTAATTAACTGCTTCATAGGGCATCCGAAAGGGCAACAATAGAATTCAGTACATAGGAATTTATATAGTTACCCCAGGGTCTTATCATATCACCACGACTTTATCAGACAATATTATACATGAATAAACCTTTTACTTATTTATTATTTAGCGTCTACTTGAATCTCATTTCTCAACGGTAAATCAAACGTTAAAAAACTACAAGTGCATAGAGCATTTGTTCAGAATTTTTCAATCTTACAGAAGGTTGAAACACAAAAGGTCAAAAACACCCTCATTTTTAAAATTAATTTCCAAAAATAGCCCTCCCATTCCAGAAATAAAATCAATTCATTTTGGACTTGAAACCATCTCCCCAAAAGTCTCCTACGGATTGTGTTTTTCTCATAATAACTGACATCTACATTCATGTGGCCTCCCGTATACAGGAAATGAAATTGGCCATTATCCCATGTAATGGGTCTCAAATAGAGAATAGTGTCTAGTGCTAACGAGCCAAGAAAAGTAGGATAGCGGGGTTATGTAGACCTATGTAAAAATATGTACCTTATTATAAACTGCAACCACTATCTTATCATAGGTGCCATCAAATGGGATCAAATCATAGGGCAAATGATATGGAATCAGCTTAACTGCAACTTCAAAGAGTGTAATGGAAAATCTACTGAAGGATGTCTTATGCTCTTCTTGGTCATACATCACGCTGACAGACTGATGGCAAGCTCCCCTAGAAGGAATTCCAATTCTCAGTTTCCAATCTCTGGGTAATGTTTGCACCTCTTGGCCAGTAAATTGAACTTAATTCTTTAGGTATGTTGGTGTTTTTCTAATATAGGACAATTAGCTTTGGATTTTGAAGAAGTGTTGAACAGAAAATTAATAAAGAAAAATCGCACCAGGGGCAATTTTGTCATTTGTCGCGACGGTGTCAGAATGGGCTGAAATTTGGCAGGTTGATTGGAAA
>NW_019253641.1:0-1211 GCF_002742605.1 Olea europaea var. sylvestris
GAATGTTCAAGTCCTTATTAATTTATAATTGTGTTTTGACCTTTATGATATGGCTTCTCAACAGGTTTATGCATTAATGTCGTTTTTGTCCCTCATCATAAATAGGGGTGCAATCTACTTCAATTCTATCAGAGAAGTGTAAGTAAGGCTGAAATGCTAAATTTTCTTTGAACAGGCTGAACTGAAAGTAAAATAAGTAACTTATTAGAGTTGTTCCTTTTCGTGTATGTGTGACTGTATATCATCATCATTAATGTCATTTTGTCCTTTTTTTTGCTGTTCTTGCATGTCCTAGGACTCCTCTTGGATGCGCTTATCCTTGCCTCTTGCTGCCTTTGTCTTTTTAACTTGTGAAAATAAATGATAGCTGTAATATGCATGAAAGGTTCTCACAAAGCTTGTGTAGAGATTGCTGTAAGAATTGTAGGCAACAAGCCCAGCTTTTCAACATGGACTAATGTTTTAGAATATAAAAATATACACGCAAAAATAAGAAAAAGTTTTGATCTTCCTTTCATTTTCTGATAATTACATGAAAATAATGTAAACTGCTCTTTGTGCGCGTACACAGATTCCAACAATCCTATGCAGTTTTGTGGATTGTCAAGTAGGGTGACCATGAATGTAACTGTCCCTAAGTAAATATCTCGATCATTTCTTTGACAAAGAAAAATCTTTTCAGAATTGTGTTTATTAATGTATTAATGTGACCTACTTAATATAATCTACTCTTTCAAGAGTTTTAATAAAGATTAAAGAACAATTGTGGCAGTCATCAATGGTTTGCCTCCTTCTGTTCCTAGAATATTTTGCTAGAGTATGGTATGGGATAATTCATACATTCGGATCATTTTACTTCAAAAAGCAAGATTGTGCCGAATTACTCCAGCAAAGCACAATCATTTACCCCATACAACTAGCTTTCAATAGTTTATATTATTAAATAGAATGTACTATATCTGCCTTTCATTCTTCTCTCCTAGCCTGCTGTAGTTGATTGCTTGTATTGACTTTGCTCTCTTAATTGCTTGCAGTTTTTGTGCTTTTACCTTACGAACTTGATGGTTATTTTTTTTTATTTTTTTTTTTCCCTTGCTTTTACCAGATATGAAGCTTGGGTCATTTATAATTTTCTGTCATTGTGCCTAGCGTGGGTGGGTGGACCAGGTGCTGTTGTGTTAAGTCTGAGTGGCAAAGTTCTAAAGCCAAAT
>NW_019253642.1:0-1210 GCF_002742605.1 Olea europaea var. sylvestris
CCTCTCTCTCCAGCCGTCTTCTTCTAGAATGAGAGAAAAATCGATTCTAATCTCAACCCTCCATTTTGATCAATGGCTCATAATTTTTCAAAAAAACACAAATCCTTGTAAAGAGTAAGTTGCCAATAGAAAGCTGCCATGTGGCCAACAAATGGAGAAAACGTTTTGTCACTTGTAAAAACGTGATTTTTAGGGTTTTGAAAACATTTCACAATCCAAAATTGGACCTAATAAGATCCCTTTTGCAGCTTCTACCTATGTATACTCAAATAAATTATTGTCAATAGAACATTACAAAATGTACAACCAAGATTTAATAGTATAGCCCAAAAAAAAAAAAAATTCCATTTTAGTCTTATTGGTAAGCCTATATCAACTTACTTTCCCCTGCCCCCACGATGTACTCGAAACGAAAAACAAGGAGAGAAGGGAAGGGAAATGGAGTTCTCTTGAAAAATGAAACCTGGACTCTGATTGTATTTTTCACGGTATTTCTTCAACTTTTTTAGTCTGTATATCAAAAAGCCCGCCAAGAACAGCAAAATCACCCCAAGAGGAGTCGAAGCTGCAACCAGTGCAATCCTAATTTCTTGTTCAAGTCCTGGTGATGCACACGTTTACCCCTGAAACTTCAGCACCATAGGAAGAAACACACAAATTTCCCACAACTTCATTAATTATATAATCCTATTCCTTCAGCTACATCTGGCTTTGCATTCTTGAATTGATGCACCTTTAGCCATAGAAAGTCACTGAACATCCTTATAGAAAGAAATAGAATGCAACATGTACATAAAGAAAATTAAAGTACAGAAAATCCTATTCCGTGATAATTATAAACGAGATTTGCTAATAATTTATCCCAATTTAGGACTCAATTTTTCAGGGCTCTGACAAAATTGGGGCCAAATTATAACACATTCAAGAAAATAACACCAGTACACAAAACTTCACAGTTCATTTTTTTTAAACCACTTGAACGATAGTATAAAAAATGGAAGCTAAATTTAGTGTGCTCGAGTTATGTATCGAAAATTCACAGCCTATCATTTCAAATGAAAAGCAAAATGAACTTAATGCTAGAAAATTAGCAAATTACCTGGAGAATGAGAATTCCTATTTGAAGAAATCACAAAAAATGGATCTTTTTCAGTAGGAAGAAGAGGATCAGAAACAGGAGGATCAGGCTTCACATCAAGTGTAGCTGAAA
>NW_019253643.1:0-1210 GCF_002742605.1 Olea europaea var. sylvestris
TTTGGCGAATTGCTCTTCTAATTCGATTGGAATCAAACGAATGAAAAGTGGGTTCTGATTTCACGATAACTTCGGGTTTGTTCATTTTTGGCGAATTGCTAGTCTAATTCTATTGGATTCGAGCCAATGAAAAGTGGCTTTTGATTTCTTGATAACTTCGTGTTTGTTCGTTTTTGGTAAATTGCTTGTCTAATTCGATTGGAATCGAACGAATGAAAAGTGGGTTTTGATTTCATGATAACTTCGGTTTGTTCATTTTGGCGAATTCTAGTCTAATTCGATTGGAATTGAGCCAATGAAAAGTGTCTTTTGATTTCATGCAAACTTCGGGCTTGTTCATTTTTTTGCGAATTGCTAGTCTAATTAGATTGGAATCGAACGACTGAAAAGTGGGTTTTGATTTGATGATAACTTTGGGTTTGTTCGTTTTTGGGAAATTTCTAGTCTAACTCGATTGGAATCGAACGAAAGAAAAGTGGGTTTTGATTTCAAGATAACTTATGGTTCAATTGTTTTTGCGATTTGCTAGTTCAATTCGATCGAAATCAGGCCAATGAAAAGTCGCTTTCGATTTCAAGATAACTTCGGGTTTCTTCATTTTTGGTAAATTGCTAGTTTAAGTGGATTGGAATCGAATGAATGAAAAGTGCTTTTGATTTCATGATAACTGCGGGTTTGTTCGTTTTGGAGAATTGCAAGTCTAAATCGATTGGAATCTAGCCAGTGAAAAGTGGTTTTTCATTTCATGATGACTTCAGGCATGTTCGTTTGTGGCGAATTGCTCTTCTAATTCTATTGGAATCAAACGAATGAATAGTGGGTTTTGATTTCTTGATAACTTCGGGTTTGTTCATTTTTGGCGAATTGCTGGTCTAATTCGATTGGATTCGAGCCAATGAAAAGTGGCTTTTAATTTCTTGATAACTTCATGTTTGTTCATTTTTGGCAAATTGCTTGTCCAATTCGATTGGAATCGAACGAATGAAAAGTGGGTTTTGATTTCATTATAACTTCGGGTTTTTTCATTTTGGCGAATTCTAGTCTAATTCGATTGGAATCGAGCCAATGAAAAGTGTCTTTTGATTTCATGCTAACTTCGGGCTTGTTCATTTTTTGCGAATTGCTAATCTAATTAGATTGGAATCGAACGAATGAAAAGTGGGTTTTGATTTGATGATAACTTTGGGTTTGTTCGTTTTTGGGAAATTTC
>NW_019253644.1:0-1210 GCF_002742605.1 Olea europaea var. sylvestris
CGCATGATTGAAAATATTTGTTAAATGAAAGCAAATGGTTCCTCAACAAGATCACAAGAAGATAGATAACAAGTGCCATCATGAACTTCATGATGAAATTCAAGGCTTCACAGAATGAGATCCTTGAAGACACTTATTTCGCTTGCTACATGCATTAAGAGAGATCTTTGTCCAGTCTCTAATTTATTCATTATGTGTTGCTGTAAGAGGTTAAGCAAACAAACAAGGAAGTGATTGATTCAACATCAATGGCAGATATATTTGATTTTCACTTACCTAATTTTGTTTTGCGACTCGGCTAAAATATGTTGGAATAGTCGATTGAATAACCATCTAAAATGAGAGGGAAATCAAAGATAGATGATTGAATGATTGTTAATAGCATTACTTTGAAAATGATATTTCATTTATGATGTTTTAAATAGATGTTTTCTTTATATGAAATTCAGTTTGTTTGTACATGTGAATGATTATTTTTCACCTTCTTAATATTACGAATGATTGTTTTTCTTATGTACATTTGAATGAGAAACTATGGATGGCGTTTGTTATATCATCGATGTAATATTTTGTATGGAAGAAAAAGTTAACAATGCTTGTGTTAACACGTCACAATTAGACACCAACAGGTCACAATTGATCACAAATGGTTAACAAGACACAATCAGACAACATTCACATTGAATACAAACATGGTCACAATCAATCATAGCTAATACATACTTGGTTGGATGGTTAGATTTAACATATAATAAGTCATAATGAAAACATAACCGGTCACAAACAAAGAAGTTCACATATTTACATCAATCACTATTAATAGCAAGACCATTTTGCATGTAGTCACAATCAAGAAACATTAGTTGGTCATATACAATCAGTGTTCAATAGACAAATTTGCTTACTGTCACACTAAACATAAATATGGTCATAAAAAAACAACATCTTACCGATATTTGATCACAAACAATAACAAATCACACATACCTATAACAAAATGTTATAACGGACCTAGTCACATATACTTACAGTTAAGAAATTCATGGTCACACTCATCACAAACCAGGTAACAATCAATATATTCTTACACAATCTTGGTCATATAAAAAATAGTTTAAACAAACTTGTCACAATATGTACTGGTAACCTAAACCTAGTCACATACATTACGTATAACAAATTCAATTAGTCACATCCAATAAACATATTC
>NW_019253645.1:0-1210 GCF_002742605.1 Olea europaea var. sylvestris
AACCGCCGCGATGGCAATTTCGTCATTTTTCGCGACTGTGTCGGAATGGGCTAAAATTTGGCAGGTTGATCGAAAATAAAAATATCGCCGGGGGGAATTTCGTCATTTTTCCCGACTGTGTCGAATTGGGCTAAAATTTGACTGGTTGATCGGAAACAAAAATCGCGCCGGGGGCAATTTCGTCATTTTTCGCGACTTTGTCGGAATGGGTTGAAATTTGGCAGGTTGATCGAAAATAAAAATCGCGCCGGGGGCAATTTCGTCATTTTTCGCGACTTTGTCGGAATGGGTTGAAATTTGGCAGGTTGATCGAAAATAAAAATCGCGCCGGGGGTAATTTCGTCATTTTTTACGACTGTGTCGAATTGGGCAAAAATTTGACTAGTTGATCGGAAACAAAAATCGCGCCGGGGGCAATTTCGTCATTTTTCGCGACTTTGTCGGAATGGGTTGAAATTTGGCAGGTTGATCGAAAACAAAAATTGCGCCGGGGGGGGATTTCGTCATTTTTCGCGGCTGTATCGAATTGGGCTAAAATTTCAAAGGTTGATCGGACACAAAAATCGCGCGTGTGGGTCAATTTCGTCATTTTTTGCAATGGTGTCGGAAGGGGCTCAAATTTGACAGGTTGATCGGAAACAAAAATCGCACCGGGGGCAATTTCGTAATTTTTCGCGACTGAGTCGTAATTGGCTAAAATTTGACAGGTTGATCGGAAACAAAAATCGCGCCGGGGGCAATTTCGTAATTTTTCACAACTGAGTCGTAATGGGTTAAAATTTGACAGGTTGATCGGAAACAAAAATCGCGCCAGGGGCAATTTCGTAATTTTTCGCAACTGTGTCTAAATGGGCTAAAATTTGAAAGGTTGATCGGAAACAAAAACCGCGCTGGTGGCAATTTCGTCATTTTTCGCGACTGTGTCAAAATGGGCTAAATTTGGCAGGTTGATCGAAAATTAAAATCGCGTCGGGGGTAATTTCGTCATTTTTCGCGACTGTGTCGAATTGGGCTAAAATTTGACTGGTTGATCGGAAACAAAAATCGCCCCGATGGCAGTTTCGTCATTTTTCGCGACTGTGTCGAATTGGGCTAAAATTTGACTGGTTGATCGGAAACAAAAATCACGCCAGGGGCAATTTCGTCATTTTTCGCGACTGTGTCGGAATGGGCTAAAATTTGACAGGTTGATCGGAAACAAAAATCGCCC
>NW_019253646.1:0-177 GCF_002742605.1 Olea europaea var. sylvestris
GTGCATTTTGTGGAGGCACTTGTGTTTGTTGCCTACCAAGATCTTGCACTGCTCTCAACAAATCCCTAAACATAGCAGCTTGTGTTGGTGGACGTGCCATTTCCTTTAAATCAGCCAAATAAATTTTATTTTAGAAATAGTTAACAACAGCTCTATTTATTCGAATGGAAAAACTCA
>NW_019253646.1:9293-9850 GCF_002742605.1 Olea europaea var. sylvestris
AAAATTCGGTACTTTCTTGAGTTGTTTGATCGAGTTCTAGTCGATTTGCAATTGCCTGAGCTCGTTGTAGTACTTGATTGTACATAGTAAATTCATGAGATGCCATGATTCCTCCAATTTCTGGGCGCAGTCCGAGTTCGAACCTTCTAGCTTTCTTTCGCTCTGTATCCACTAGATGAGTTGCATACCTAGAAAGTTGTTCGAACTTCCTCTCATAATCAAGCAATGCCATCTTCCCTTTCTTAAGTTGTAGAAATTCTGTCTCCTTACGATCTCTCAGGGCTTGTGGAAAATATTTTTCCATCATCTCCTCTTTAAAACGTGCCCAAGTGAGATTACGTTGTTGTGCCTCAGTTCTAGTCCGTGAAACGGACTCCCACTAGTGGCCAGCTGCATCAACTAGCATGAACTCTGCACATAAAACCTTTTGGGCATCTGTGCAAGAAAGATGCTTGAAGATTCGTTCCAAACCCCTTATCCATTCCTCGGCTGCCAGAGGGCCAGCTATCCCATTAAAGGTAGGGGGCTTGTAACGGCGAAACTGTTCCACAACTGAG
>NW_019253646.1:18388-19633 GCF_002742605.1 Olea europaea var. sylvestris
TAGGTTGCTAGTCTTCATCTTCGATTGTCCAAACATTCTGAATCCTACGAAGCTTAGATGGAGGGGCTTCATCATCCAAAGATATACATGACTCAGGCTCGGATTCTTGGTCAACCTCTAGCTCGGGGTCTAGTTCGAACCCTAGCTCCTGCTCTAGTTCTAGTTCTGGCTCTTGTCCTGGTACATACTTTGGCTCGTTCTCTGAATTAGATTCATAATTCGGCTCCTCCTCTGGGTCTTCTTCTGGGTCCTCTTCGGGCTTGGGCTCGAGAGTAGAAACCCACCTATCTAGAAAAGTTTCACAATATAGCTCAAACTCGATCCTTTCTGGGTGCTCTGGAGGGTTACCCTCTAGCATTTCATCCCTAACCACAATGCCCATGTCTCCCCATTGAGGTGGTAGGGTATGGATAAGATTGTTAATAGCTTGAAGGGGTGTAATCTCGTGTCCTACCCCTCTTGCCGCAATCCACCTAGCGAAGACTTCTTCCACATGCTCAATAAGTGTGTGAGCCGGGTCTATCTCATAATTCTCGTAGGCTTGTATAACTGTTGCCCTATGGCTTAGTACACTCCTACAAGCGGTCGTCTTCCTAGCAGTCTCTCTAGTTCTAGCCATTACTGTCACACACATGCCAAGTCCAATATGCTTAATATTTTATTAATGGTAGCACATTGCCTTTTATGCTCTCATAACTTATTATAAGGATAAAAGATTATACTATTATTAAAATGATTAAGTTGATTAAAAACATGCGAGAAAAACATTTCATAAGTTGCAGCAAAATAAATATCATGATCACAATTCATACTAGAACATTTCATTCCATTTCTCAACATAGGGATGTATATCTCATGCTCAAAATCAAAAACATATTACGTAATACCTTCGGTTCGTCGGATGGTAGTTGATTGGTAAATGCTAGGTGCCAAGAATCTTTTATAATACTTGTTTCTAAAATTGTTTATATAAATTTTCATTTCTTGCTAATGGGCTTATCAATACATGAAACAAAATATAATGAAATTCCGAAGCTTGTACTGTGTAGGGATAATGGAACATACAAGGGGCAGTTGTCAAATCTTTACATATTATATATTAATTTGCAGAAAATTAAAAATTTTAAGGATAATTAATGATTAGCCTCATATTATTTATTCATTTTTATTTTTGTAAAAACATATTTATAAATGCAAGAAATAATATATGTTATCCACGTTATGAACTTAATAGTAAAAATATTT
>NW_019253646.1:26744-34019 GCF_002742605.1 Olea europaea var. sylvestris
CTTGTGTTGTTGTCTAGTGTCAAATGATCGAAAAACTATTTGAAATTTAAGCTGCCCAACAGGTTAATGTCACGTGGCAAAGTCTAAACTAAAGTGTACACCATAGTGTACAAGTAGCACGGTCTTTACCGATTGAACTTTGCTACTTGTACACTGGTTTTTGACACGTTGTCTTATACTAACGTTGTTGTCAAGTGTCAATTAAATGGGCAAACTACTTGAAATTTAAACTGTCCAACTGGGTAATGTCACGTGGCAAAGTGTGAATTAAAGTATATACCATAGTGCACATGTAGCATGGTCCTTACGGATTGAACTTTGCTATTTGTAAACTTGTTTTTGACACATTGTTTGACACTTGCATTGGTGTCAAGTGTCGATTAGATGGACAAACTATTTGAAATTTAAACTGTCGAAATGGGTAAAGTCATGTGGTAAAGTGTAAACTAAAGTATACACCATAGTGTTCATGTAGTATGGTCCTTACCAATTGGACTTTGCCATTTGTAAACTTATTTTTGACACGTTGTTTGACACTTGCATTGTTGTAAAGTTTCAATTGGCTGGGAAAATAGTTTGAAATTCAAACTGTCCAATAGGGTAACGTCACGTGGAAAAGTGTAAACTAAACTGTACACCATAGTGTACATGTCGAAAGGTTCTTACTGATTGAACTTTGTTATTTTTACACTGATTTTTTTACAAGTTGTTTGACCACTTGCGTTGTTGTCAAGTGTCAAGTGATGGGAAAATTGTTTGAAATTTAAACTGCCCAACAGGTTAATGTCACGTGGAAAAGTCTAAACTAAAGCGTACACCATAGTGTACAAGTAGCACGGTCTTTTCCGATTGAACTTTGCTATTTGTACACTGGTTTTTGACACGTTATTTGACACTTATATTGTTGTCAAGTGTCAATTAGATGGAAAACCTATTTGAAATTTAAACTATCCGATCGAGTAATGTCGCATGGCAAAATGTAAACTAGAGTGTACACCATAGTGTACAAGAAGCAAGGTTTTTACCGATTGAAATTTGCTATTTGTACAATGATTTATGACACGTTGTTTGATACTTCCATTCTTGTCTACTGTCAATTGGATGGGAAAACCGTAAGAAATTTAAATTGTCCAATAGGGTAATGTCCCGTGATAAAGTGTAAACTAAAGTGTACACCATAGTGTACATGTTGCGAGGTTCTTTCCGATTGAACTTTGCTATTTGAATATTGATTTTTGACACGTTATTTGACACCCCCATTGTTGTCAACTGTCATATGGATCGAAAAAGTGTTTGAAATTTAAACTATCCAATAGGGTAATATCACGTGGTAAAGTGTAAACTAAAGTGTACACCACAGTGTACATGTGGCAAGATTCTTATTGATGAACTTTGCTCTTTGTACACTAATTTTTGACACGTGTTTGACACTTGCATTGTTGTGAAGTGTCAATTGGATGGAAAAACTATTTGAAATTTAAACTGTCCAAGGGGGCAGTTTCAGGTGGCAAAGTGTAAACTAAAGTGTGCACCATAGTATTTATGTAGAATCATTCTTACCGATTGAACTTTGCTATTTGTACACTAATTTTTGACACGTTGTTGACACTTGCATTGTTGTCAAGTGTCAATTGGATGGAAAAATTGTTTGAAATTAAAACTATCCAACGGGGTAATGTCACGTGACAAAGTGTAAACTAAAGTGTACACCATAGTGTACATGTAGCACGGTCTTTACCGATTGAACTTTGCTATTTGTACACTGGTTTTCGACACGTTGTTTCATAGTTGTATTATTGTCAAGTGTCAATTGGATGGGAAAACTGTTTGACATTTAAGCTGTCCGACAGGGTAATGTCATGTGGTAAAGTCTAAACTAGAGTGTACACCATAGTGTACAAGTAGCAAGGTTTTAACCGATTGAACTTTGCTATTTGTACACTGATTTATGACACGTTATTTAACACTTGCATTCTTGTCAAGTGTCAATCGGATGGTAAAACTGTAAGAAATTTAAATTGTCAAATAGGGTAATGTCACGTAGCAAAGTGTAAACTAAAGTGTACACCATAGTGTACATGTTGCGAGGTTCTTACCGATTGTACTTTACTATTTGTACACCGATTTTTGACACATTGTTTGACACCTGCATTGTTGCCAAGTGTCATATGGATGGGAAAATTATTTGAAATTTAAACTGTCCAATAGGGTAATTTCAGGTGGCAAAGTGTGAACAAAGTGTACACTATAGTGTACATGTAGCAAGGTTCTTACCGATGAACTTTACTCTTTATACACTAATTTTTGATACGTTGTTTGACACTTGCATTGTTGTGAAGTGTCAATTGGATCGAAAAACTATTTGAAATTTAATCTGTCCAACAGGGTAATGTCACGTGGCAAAGTGTAAACTAAAGTGTTCACCATAGTATTTTTGTAGCAAGGTTCTTACCGATTGAACTTTGCTATTCATACACTGATTTTGGACACGTTGTTTGACACCTGCATTGTTGTCAAGTGTCAATTGGATGGGAAAACTTTTGAAACTTAAACTATCCAACGGGGTAATATTACGTGAAAAAGTGTAAACTAAAGTGCACACCATAGTGTACATGTAGCAAGGTTCTTACCGATTGAACTTTGCTATTTGTACACTGATTTTTGACACATTGTTTGACTCTTGAATTGTTGTCAAGTGTCAGTTGGATAGGAAAACTATTTGAAACTAAAACTATCCAATAGGGTATTATCATGTGGAAAAGTGTAAACTAAAGTGTGTACACCATAATGTACATGTAGCAAGGTTCTTATCAATTAAACTTTGTTATTTGTACACTGATTTCTGACACATTGTTTGACACTTACAGTGTTGCCAAGTGTCAATTGGGTCGAAAAACAGTTTAAAATTTAAATTGTCCAACAGGGTAATATAGGGTAATGTCACTTGGCAAATTGTAAACTAAAGTGTATACCATAGTGTACATGTCGCAAGGTTTTTACCGAATGAACTTTGCTATTAGTACACTGATTTTTGACACGTTATTTGAAACTTGCATTGTTGTCAAGTGTAAATTGGATGGGAAAACCATTTGAAATTTAAACTATCCAACGGGGGAATATCACGTGGCAAAGTGTACTTACGCCATAGTATACATGTAGCAAGGTTCTTACTGATTGAACTATGCTATTTGTACACTGATTTTGGACATGTTGTTTGACACTCGAAATGTTGTCAAGTGTCAATTGGACGGGAGGACTATTCGAAATTTAAACTGTCCGACAGGGTAATGTTACATGGCAAAGTGTAAACTAAAGTGTACATGTTGCATGGCACTTACGGATTGAACTTTGCTATTTGTACATTTATTTTTGACTCGCTGTTTGACACTTGCAATGTTGTCAAGTGTCAATTAGATAGGAAAATTGTTTGAAATATAAACTGTCTAGTAGGGTAATGACATGTGACAAAGTGTAAACTAAAGTGTGTACACCATAGTGCACATGTAGCAAGGTCCTTACCGATTGAAGTTGCTAGTTGTACACTGATTTTTTCACGTTGTTTAACACTTGCATTCTTGTCAAGTTTCAACTGGACTGAAAAACTATTTGAAATTTAAACTATCCAAAAGGGTACTATCACGTGGCAAAGTATAATCTAAAGTTTACACCATAGTGTACATGTGGCAAGATTCTTACTGATCGAACTTTGCTATTTGTACCCTGATTTTGGACACGTTGTTTGACACTTACATTGTTTTCAAGTGTCAATTGGATGGGAAAACTATTTAAAATTTAAACTATCGAATAGGGTAATGTCACATGGCAAAGTGTAAATTAAAGTGTACACCATAGTGTATATGTAGCATAGTACTTACCGATTGAACAGAGCTATTTGTACACTGATATTCGAAACTTGTAGTGTTGTCAAGTGTCAATTGGATGGAAAAACTGTTTGAAATTTAAACTGTCCAACAGGGTCATGTCACATGGCAAAATGTAAAATAAAGTATACGCTATAGCGTACATAGAGCATGGTCCTTACCAATTCAACTTTGCTATTTGTACACTGATTTTTGCCACGTTGTTTGACACTTGGATTGTTGAGAAGTCTCAATTGGATAGGAAAATTGGTTGAAATTGAAACTGTTCAACAAGGTAATGTCACGTGACAAAGTGTAAACTAAAGTGTGTACTCATAGTGTACATGTAGGAAGGTTCTTACCGATTGCACATTGCTATTTGTACACTAATTTTTGACACGTCGTTTGACACTTGTATTGTTATCAAGTGTCAATTGGATGAGAAAACTATTTGAAATTTAAACTGCTCAACAGGGTAATGTCACGTGGCAAAGTGTAAACTAAAGTGTACACCATAGTGTACATGTACCACGGTTCTTATCGAATGAACTTTGCTATTTATACACTGATTTTAGACACATTGTTTAACACTTGCATTGTTCTCAAGTGTCAATTGGGTAGGAAAACTGTTTGAAATTAAAACTGTCCAATAGGGTAGTGTCATGTGGCAAAGTGTAAACTAAAGTGTACACCATAGTGTACATGTCGCAAGGTTCTTACCGATTGAACTTTGCTATTTGTACACTGAATTTTGACACGTTGTTTGACACTTACATTGTTGTGAAGTGTCAATTGGAATGTAAAATGGTTTGAAATTTAAACAGTCAAACAGGGTAATGTCACGTGGCCAAGTGTAAACTAAAGTGTACACCGTAGTGTACATGTAACAAGGTTCATACCGATTGAACTTTGCCATTTGTACACTAATTTTTGACAAGTTGTTTGACTCTTGTATTGTTATGAAGTGTTAATTGGATGGGAAAACTGCTTAAAATTTAAATTATCCAACATGGTAACGTCACGTGGCAATGTGTTAATTAAAGTGTACAACATAGGGTACATGTTGCACGGTCCTTACCGATTGAACTTTGCTATTTGTACATTGATATTCGACATGTTGTTCGACACTTGCATTGTTGCCAAGTGTCAATTGGATGGAAAACTCTTCGAAATTTAAACTGTCCAACAGGGTAATGTCACGTGACATAGTGTAAACAAAAGTGTACACCATAGTGTACATTTAGCAATGTTCTTATCGATTGAACTTTACTATTTGCACACTGATTTTTGACACGTTGTTTGACACTTGCATTTTTGTCAAGGGTCAATTGGATAGGAAAGCTGTTTGAAATTTAAACTATCCAACACGGATGTGTCACATAGCAAAGTGTAAATTAAAGTATGCACCATAGTGTACATGTAGCAGGGTCCTTGTCGATAGAACTTTTCCTATTTGTACACTGATTTTTGACAAGTTGTTTAACACTTGCATTATTCTCAGGTGCCAATTAGATGGGAAAACTATTTGAAATTTTAACTATCCAACATGGTAATGTCACGTGGAAAAGTGTAAACTAAAGTGTACACCATAGTGTACTTGTAGCAAGGTTCTTACCGATTGATCTTTGCTATTTTTACACTGATTTTTGATAGGTTGTTTGACACTTGCATTGCTGTCAAGTGTCAATTAGATGGGAAAACTATTTGAAATTCAAACTGTCCAACAGGGTAATGTCACGTGGCAAAGTGTAAAGTAAAGTGTACACCATAGCGTACTTGTAGCAAGGTTCTTACCGATTGATCTTTGCTATTTTTACACTGATTTTTGATAGGTTGTTTGACACTTGCATTGCTGTCAAGTGTCAATTAGATGGGAAAACTATTTGAAATTCAAACTGTCCAACAGGGTAATGTCACGTGGCAAAGTGTAAAGTAAAGTGTACACCATAGCGTACTTGTAGCAAGGTTCTTACCGATTGATCTTTGCTATTTTTACACTGATTTTTGATAGGTTGTTTGACACTTGCATTGCTGTCAAGTGTCAATTAGATGGGAAAACTATTTGAAATTCAAACTGTCCAACAGGGTAATGTCACGTGGCAAAGTGTAAAGTAAAGTGTACACCATAGCGTACTTGTAGCAAGGTTCTTACCGATTGATCTTTGCTATTTTTACACTGATTTTTGATAGGTTGTTTGACACTTGCATTGCTGTCAAGTGTCAATTAGATGGGAAAACTATTTGAAATTCAAACTGTCCAACAGGGTAATGTCACGTGGCAAAGTGTAAAGTAAAGTGTACACCATAGCGTACTTGTAGCAAGGTTCTTACCGATTGATCTTTGCTATTTTTACACTGATTTTTGATAGGTTGTTTGACACTTGCATTGCTGTCAAGTGTCAATTAGATGGGAAAACTATTTGAAATTCAAACTGTCCAACAGGGTAATGTCACGTGGCAAAGTGTAAAGTAAAGTGTACACCATAGCGTACTTGTAGCAAGGTTCTTACCGATTGATCTTTGCTATTTTTACACTGATTTTTGATAGGTTGTTTGACACTTGCATTGCTGTCAAGTGTCAATTAGATGGGAAAACTATTTGAAATTCAAACTGTCCAACAGGGTAATGTCACGTGGCAAAGTGTAAAGTAAAGTGTACACCATAGCGTACTTGTAGCAAGGTTCTTACCGATTGAACTTTGCTATTTGTACACTGAATTTTGAAACGTTGTTTGACACTTATATTTTTGTCAAGTGTCAATTGGATGGCAAAAAAAATTTCAGATTTAAACAGATGAACAGGGTAATGTCACGTTGCGAAGTGTAAACTAAAGTGTACACCAAAACATGTAGCAAGGTTCTTACCGATTGAACTTTGCTATTTGTACACTGATTTTTGATAGGTTGTTTGACACTTGCATTGTTGCAAAGTGTCAATTGGATGGGAAAACTGCTTAAAATTTAAACTATCTAGCAGTGTAATATCACGTGACAAAGTGTAAATTAAAGTGTACAACATAGGGTATATGTAGCGTGGTCCTTACTGATTGAACTTTGCTAATTCTAAACTGATTATTGACAGGTTCTTTGAAAATTACATTGTTGTCAAGTGTTAATTGGACTAGAAAACTGTTTGAAATTTAAACTGTCCAACAGGGTAATATCACATGGTAAAGTGTAAACTGATTTATACACCATGGGGTACATATAGCATGGTCCCTACCGATTGGACTTTGCTATTTGTACACTGATTTTTGACAAGTTGTTTGACACTTGCGTTGTAGTCAAGTGTCAATTAGATGGGAAAACTGTTTGAAGCTTAAATTGTCCAGTAGGGTAGTATCACATGGCAAAGTGTAAATACTTGAGACTTTTGTGATTTGTGTAGATATCACACTTCCGTCCATACAAGTAG
>NW_019253646.1:40034-41874 GCF_002742605.1 Olea europaea var. sylvestris
TTCAAATAGGGTAATGTCACATGGCAAAGTGTAAACTAAAGTATGCACACCATAGTGTACATGCAGCAAGGTTCTTACCGATTAAACTTTGGAATTTGTACACTAATTTTTAACACGTTGTTTGATACTTGCCTTGTTGTCAAGTGTCAATTAGACTAAAAAACTGTTTGAAATTTAAACTGTCGAACAAGGTAATATCACGTGGGAAAGTGTAAACTAAAGTGTATACCATAGTGTATATGTCGCAAGGTTCTTACCGATTGAACTTTACAATTTATATACTAAATTTTGACACATTGTTTGACACTTGCATTGTTACCAGGTGTCCATTGGATGGTAAAACAGTTTGAAATTCAAACAATGAAACTGGGTGATGTAATGTGGCAAAGTGTAAACTCAAGTGTACACCATCATGTACATGAAGAAAGGCTCTTACCGATTGAACTTTGCTGTTTGCACACTGATTTTTGACACGTTGTTTGACAATTGCATTGTTATGAAGTGTCAATTGGATGGGAAAACTACTTGAAATTCAAACTATCCAATAGGATAATGTCACGTGGTAAAGTATAAACCAAAGTGTACACCATAGTGTACATGTTGCATGGTCGTTACCGATCGATCTTTACTATTTTTACAGTGATATTTGACTCGATGTTTGACACTTGCATTGTTGTCAAGTGTCATTTGGATGGAAAAACTGTTTGAAATTTAAATTGTCAAACAGGGTAATGTCACGTGGCAAAGTGTAAACAAAAGTGTATACCATAGTCTCTGTGCAGAAAGGTTCTTACCGATTGAACTTTGCTATTTGTACACTAATTTTTGATGTGTTGTTTGAAGCTTTCATTGTTGTCAAGGGTTAATTGGACGTGAAAATTGTTTGAAATTTAATCTGTCCAACAGGGATGTGTCACATGGTAAAGTGTAAACTAAAGTGTACATAAAGCAGGGTTCTTACCGATTGAACTTTGCTATTTGTACACTGATATTCGACACGTTGTTCGGCACTTACATTATTGTCAAGTGTCAATTGGATGGGAAAACTATTTGAAATTTAAATTGTCAAACAGGGTAATGTCACATGACAGAGTGTAAACAAAAGCGTACACCATAGTGTACGTGTAGCAAGGTTCTTACTGATTGAACTTCGCTATTTGTACACTGATTTTTGAAAAGTTGTTTGACACTTGCATTATTGTTAAGTGTCAATTAGATGGAACAACTGTTTGAAATTTAAATTGTCCAACAAGGTAATATCACATCGCAAAGTGTAAACTAAAGTGTACACCATAGTGTACATGTTGCATGGTCGTTACCGATTGAAATTTGCTATTTGTACACTGATATTCATCACGATGTTCGACACTTGCATTGTTATCAAGGGTCAATTGGATGGGAAAACTATTTGAAAGTTAAATTGTCAAACAGGGTAATGTCACATGGCAGAGTGTAAATAAACGTGTATACCATAGCGTATGTGTAGCAATGTTCTTACTGACTGAATTTTGCTATTTGTACACTGATTTTTGACAAGTTGTTTGATACTTGCATTGTTTTCAAGTGTCAATTGGATTGAAAAATTGTTTGAAACTTAAATAGTCCAACAGGGATATGTCACGTGGCAAAGTGTAGACCAAAGTGTACATCGTAGTGTACATAAAGCAAGGTTCATACTGATTGAACATTGCCATTTGTACACTGATTTTTGATGCGTTGTTTGACACTTGTATTGTTGTCAACTGTCAATTGGACGACAAAACGGTTTGAAATTTAAATTGTGAAATAGAGTAATTTTACATGGCAAAGTGTAAACTAAAGTGTAGCAAGCTTCTTACCG
>NW_019253646.1:43863-50808 GCF_002742605.1 Olea europaea var. sylvestris
AAATTTAAACTGCTCAATAGGGTAATATCACTTGGCAAAGTGTAAACTAACGTGTACACCATAGTGTACATGTAGCACGGTTCTTACCGATTGAAATTTGCAATTTGTACACTGATTTTTGACAAGTCGTTCGACACTTGCATTGTTCTCATGTGTTAGTTGGGTGGGAAAATTGTTTCAAATTTAAACAGCCTAATGGGGTAATATCACGTGGCAAAGGGTTAACAAAAGCGTACATGTCGCGAGGTTCTTACCAATTGAACTTTGCTATTTGTACCCTAACTTTTGACACGTTGTTTGACACTTGCATTGTTGTCAAGTGTTAATTGGATGGAAAAACTGTTTGAAATTTATATCGTCCTTCAAGGTAATGTCACATGGCGAAGTGTAAACTAAAGTGTACACCATAGTGTAAATGTAGCATGGTTTTTACCGATTGAACTTTGCTATTTGTACTCTGATTTTTGACAAGCTGTTTGACACTTGCATTGTTGTCATGTGTCAATTGGGTGGGAAAACTGTCTGAAATTCAAACTGTCAAACAGGGTAATGTCACTTGGCAAAGTATAAACTAAAGTGTACTCCATAGTGCACATGTAGCACGGTTCTTACCGATTGAACTTTGCTATTTGTACATTGATTTTTGACAAGTTGTTTGACACTTGCATTGTTGTCAAGTTTCAATTGGATGGAAAAATTGTTTGAAATTTAAACAGCCCAATAGGGTAATGTCACGTGCCAAAGGGTAGACTAAAGTGTACACCATAGTGATCATATCACAAGGCTCTTACCGATTGAACTTTGCTATTTGTACACTAATTTTTTACATGTTGTTTGACACTTGCATTCTTGTGAAGTGTCAATTGGATGGAAAAAATTGATTGAAATTTAGGCCGTCATATTGGGCAATGTAACGTGGCAAAGTGTAAACTAAAGTGTACACCATAGCGTACATGTAGCACGTTTCTTACTGATTGAACTTTGCTATTTGTACACTGATTTTTCACAAGTTGTTTGACACTAGCATTGTTGTCATATGTCAGTTGGGTGGGAAAACTGTTTGAAATTCAAACTGTCCAACATGGTAATGTCACTTGGCAAAGTGTAAACGAAAGTGTACACCATACTGTACATGTAGCACGGTTCTTACCGATTGACCTTTGCTATTTGTACAATGATTTTTGACAAGTTGTTTGACACTTGCATTGTTGACATGTGTCATTGGGTAGGAAAACTGTTTGAAATTCAAACTATCCAACAGGGTAATGTCCCTTGGAAAAAGTGTAAACTAAAGCGACCATAGAGTACATGTCTCAAGGTTCTTACCGATTGAACTTTGCTATTTGTACACAGAATTTTGACACGTTGTTTGACACTTATATTGTGGTCAATTGTCAATTGGATGGCAAAATGGTTTGAAATCTAAATAGTCAAACAGGGTAATGTCACGTGGCAAAGCATAAACTAAAGCGTTCACCATAGTTTACATGTCACGAGGTTCTTACCGATTAAACTTTGCTATTTGTACCCTGATTTTTGACACTTCGTCTGACATTTGCATTGTTATCAAGTGTCAATTGGATGAGAAAACTGTTTGAAATTTAAACTATCCAATAGGGTAATGTCACATGGGAAAGTGTAAACTAAAGTATACACCATAGTGTATATGTAGCGTGGCCCTTACCGATTGAATTTTGCTATTTGTACACTGATTTTTACCACGTTGTTTGACACTTTGATTGTTGTCAGGTCTCAATTGGATAGGAAAACTAGTTGAAATTTAAACTATCCAAAAGGGTAATGTCACGTGGTAAAATGTAAACTTTAGTGTGTACACATAGTGTACATGTAGCAAGGTTCTTAACGATTGAACTTTGTCATTTGTACACTAATTTTTGACACGTTGTTTGACATTTGTATTGTTGTCAAGTGTCAATTGGATGGGAAAACAATTTGAAATTTAGACCGTCCTACAAGGTAATGCCACGTGGCAAAGTGTAAACCAAAGCGTACACCATAGTGTACATGTAGCACGGTTCTTATCGATTGAGCTTTGCTATTTGTACATAGGTTTTTTACATGTTGTTTGACACACTATTGTCTAGTGTCAATTGGATGGAAAAACTATTTGAAATTTAGACTATCCTATAGGGTAATGTCACGTGGCAAAGTGTAAACTAAAGTGTATACCATAGTGTACATATAGCACGGTTTTAACCGATTGAACTTTGCTATTTGTACACTAATTTTTGACAGGTTGTTTGACACTTGCATTGTTGTCATATGTCAACTGGGTGGGAAAACTATTTGAAATTCAAACTATCCAACAGGGTAATTTCACTTGGCAAAGTGTAAATTAAAGTGTACACCATAGTGTACATCTAGTACGGTTCTTACCGATTGAACTTTGCTATCTGTACATTGATTTTTGATAAGTCGTTTGACACTTGCATTGTTGTCATGTGTCAATTGGGTGGGAAAACTATTTGAAATTCAAACTGTCCAACAGGGTAATATCAGGTGACATATTGTAAACTAAAGTGTACACCGTAGTGTGCATGTAGCATGGTCCATACCAATTGAACTTTGCTATTTGTATTCTGATTTTTAACAAGTTTTTTGACACTAGCATTGTTGTCATGTGTCAATTGGGTGGGAAAATTGTTTGAAATTCAAACTGTCCAACAGCGTAATGTCACTTGGCAAAGTGTAAACTAAAGTGTACACCATAGTGTACATGTAGCACGGTTCTTACCGATTGAACTTTGCTATTTGTACACTGATTTTTGACAAGTTATTTGACTCTGGCATTGTTGTCATGTGTCAATTGCGTGAGAAAACTATTTGAAATTCAAATTGTCCAACAGGGTAAACATCACTTGGCAAAGTGTAAACTAAAGTGTACACCATAGTGTACATGTCGCAAGGTTCTTACCGATTGAACTTTGCTATTTGTACACAAAATTTTGACATGTTGTTTGACACTTGCATTGTGGGCAATTGTCAATTGGATTGTAAAATGGTTTGAAATTTAAACAGTCAAACAGGACAATGTCATGTGGCAAAGTGTAAACTAAAGTGTACACCATAGTGCACATGTAGCAAGGTTCTTACCAATTTAACTTTGCTATTCGTACATTGATTTTTGACACGTTGGCTGACACTTGCATTGTTGTCCTGTGTCAATTGGATGGAAAAACTATTTGAAATTTAGACTATCCTATAGGGTAATGTCACGTGGCAAAGTGTAAACTAAAGTGTACACCATAGTGTACATATAGCACGGTTTTAACCGATTGAACTTTGCTATTTGTACACTAATTTTTGACAGGTTGTTTGACACTTGCATTGTTGTCATATGTCAACTGGGTGGGAAAACTGTTTGAAATTCAAACTGTCCAACAGGGTAAGTATCACTTGGTAAAGTGTAAACTAAAGTGTACACCATAGTGTACATATCACAAGGTTCTTACCGATTGAACTTTGCTATTTGTACACAGAATTTTGACACGTTTGACACTTGCATTGTGGGCAATTGTCAATTGGATGGCAAACTGGTTTGAAATTTAAACAGTCAAACAGGGCAATGTCACGTGACAAAGTGTAAACTAAAGTGTACTCCGTAGTGCACATGTAGCAAGTTTCTTACCCAGTAAACTTTGCTATTTGTACACTAATTTTTGACACGTTGTTTGACAATTGCATTGTTGTCGAGTGTTAATTTGATGGGAAAACTATTTAAAATTTAAACTGTCCAACAGGGATATGTCACGTGGCAAAGTGTAAAGTAAAGTGTACACCATAGTGTACCTGAAGCATGGTTCTTATTGTTTGAACTTTGCTATTTGTATACTAATTTTTGACACGTTGTTTGACATTTGCATTGTTGTCCAGTGTAAATTGAATTGGAAAATTGCTTGAAACTTAAAATGTCCAATAGGGATATGTCACGTGGCAAAGTGTAAACTAAAGTGTTCACCATAGTGTACATGAAGCAAGGTTCTTACCGATTGAACCTTGCTATTTGTACACTAATTTTTGTTATGTTGTTTGACACTTGTATTCTTGTCAAGTGTCAATTGGATGGGGAAACTGTATGAAATTTAAATTGTCCAATAGGGTAAGGTCACGTGGCAAATTGTAAACTAAAGTGTACACCAGAGTGTACATGTCACGAGGTTCTTACCGATTGAACTTTGCTATTTGTACACAGATTTTTGACATGTTAGCTGACACTTGCATTGTTGTCATGTGTCAATTGGGTGGGAAACCCCTTTGAAATTAAAATTATCCAACAGGGTAATATCACGTGGCAAATCGTAAACTAAAGTGCACACCGCAGTGTACATGTAGCATGGTCCTTACCAATTGAACTTCGCTATTTGTAATCTAATTTTTATCATGTTGTTTGATACTAGCATTGTTGTCATGTGTCAATTGGGTGGGAAAACTGTTTGATATTCAAACTGTCCAATAGGGTAATTTCACTTGGCAAAATGTAAACTAAAGTGTACACCATAGTGTACATGTAGCACGGTTCTTACCGATTGAACTTTGCTATTTGTACATTGATTTTTGACAAGTTGTTTGGCACTTGAATTGTTTGTCATGTGTCAATTTGGTGGAAAAAACTATTTGAAATTCAAACTGTCCAACAGGGTAATGTCATTTGGCAAAGTGTAAACTAAAGTGTACACCATAGTATACATGTCGCAAAGTTCTTATCGATAGAACTTTGCTATTTGTACACTGAATTTTAACACGTTGTTTGACACTTGCATTGTTGTCAAGTGCCAGTTGGATAGGAAAACTATTTGAAATTTAAACTGTTCAATAGGGATATGTCACGTGGCAAAGTTTAAAGTAAAGTGTACACCATAGTGTACCTGAAGCATGATTCTTACCGGTTGAATTTTGCTATTTGTACATTGATTTTTGACACGTTGTTTGACACTTGCATTGTTGTCCAGTGTCAATTGGATGGCAAAATAGTTTGAAATTTAAACAGTCAAACAGGGCAAAGTCACATGGCAAAGTGTAAACTGAAGTGTACACCATAGTATACATGTAGCAAGGTTCTTAACAATTAAACTTTGCTATTTGTACACTGATTTTTGACACGTTGTTTGGCACTTACATTGTTGTCAAGTGTAAATTAGATGGGAAAACTATTTGAAATTTAAACTGTCCAACAGGGATATGTCACGTGGTAAAGTGTAATGTAAAGTGTACAGCATAGTGCACCTGAAGCATGGTTTTTATCAATTGAATTTTATTATTTGTACACTGATTTTTGACACGTTGTTTGACACTTGCATTGTTATCCAGTGTCAATTGGATTGGGAAATTGTTTGAAACTTAAACTGTCCAACAGGGATATGTCACGTGGCAAAGTGTAAACTAAAGTGTACACCATAGTGTACATGAAGCAAAGTTCTTACCGATTGAACCTTGCTGTTTGTACACTGATTTTTGACACGTTGTTTGACACTTGCATTCTTATCAACTGTCAATTGGATGGAAAATCCTTATGAAATTTAAATTGTCCAATAGGGTAATGTTACGTGGCAAAGTGTAAATTAAAGTGTACACCAGAGTGTACATGTCACGAGGTTCTTACGGATTGAACTTTGCTATTTGTACACTGATTTTTGACACGTTGTTTGACACTTGCATTGTTGTCTAGGGTCAATTGGATGGGAAAACTGTTTGAAATTTAAATTGCCCAATAGGGTAATATCACATGGCAAAGTGTAAACTAAAGTGTATACCACAGTGTAAACTAAAGTGTACACCATGGTCCTTACCGATTGAACTTTGTTATTTGTACACTGATTTTTGACACGTTGTTTGACACTTGTATTGTTGTCAAGTGTAAATTGGATGGAAAAACTATTTAAAATTTAAACTATCCAACAGGGATATGTCACGTGGTAAAGTGTACACCATAGTGCACCTGAAGCATGGTTCTTACCAATTGAACTTTGCTATTTGTACACTGATTTTTGACATGTTGTTTGGCACTTGGCAAAGTGTAAACTAAAGTGTACGCCATAGTGTACATGAAGCAAGGTTCTTACCGATTGAACCTTGTTGTTTGTACACTGATTTTTGACACGTTGTTTGACACTTGCATTTTTGTCAACTGTCAATTGGATGGGAAATCTGTATGAAATTTAAATTGCCCAATAGGGTAATGTCACGTGACAAAGTGTAAACTAAAGTGTACACCAGAGTGTACATGTCACGAGGTTCTTACGGATTGAACTTTGCTATTTGTATACTAATTTTTGACACGTTGTTTGATACTTGCATTGTTGTCTAGGGTCAATTGTATGGAAAAACTGTCTAAAATTTAATTGCCCAATAGGGTAATATTAAGTGGCAAAGTGTAAACTAAAGTGTACACCATAGTGTACACGTAGCATGGTCCTTACCGATTGAACTTTGCTATTTGTACACTGATTTTTGACACTTTGTTTCACACTTTAATTGTATCAAGTGTCAATCAGATGGGAAAACTGTTAGAAATTTAAACTGTCCAACAGGGATTTGTCACGTGGCAAAGTGTAAAGTAAAGTGTACACCATAGTGTACCTGAAGCAAGCTTCTTACCAATTGAACTTTGCTATTTGTAGACTAATTTTTGACGCGTTGTTTGACACTTGCAGTGTTGTCAAGTGTCAATTAGATGGGAAAACTATTTGAGCTTTAAACTATCCAACCTGGATATATCACGTGGCAAAGTGTAAAGTAAAGTGTATACCATAGTGCACTTGAAGCAAGGTTCTTACCGATTGAACTTTGGTATTTGTACCCTGATTTTTGACACGTTGTTTGACACTTGCATTGTTGTCCAGTATCAATTGGATTGGAAAATTGTTTGAAACTTAAACTGTCCAACAGGGATATGTCACGTGGCAAAATCTAAAGTAAAGTGTAAGC
>NW_019253646.1:68018-70974 GCF_002742605.1 Olea europaea var. sylvestris
GATATTACCCTGTTGGATAGTTTAAATTTCAAACAATTTTCCAATCCAATTGACTCTTAACAACAATACGAGTGCCAAACAACATGTCAAAAATCAGTGTACAAATAACAAAGTTCAATCGGTATGCACATTGCTACATGTACACTATGGTGCACGTACATTAGCTTACACTTTTCCATGTGACATTACCCTACTGGATAGTTTAAATTTCAGACAGTTTTCCCATCCAATTGATATTTGACAAAAATGCAAGCGTCAAACAACCTGTCAAATATCAGTGTACAAATCGGAAATTTCAATCGGCAAAAACCTTGCTACATGTACACTATGATGTACACTTTAGTTTACACTTTGCCACGTGACATTACCACATTGGACAACTTAAATTTCGAAAAGTTTTTTCCATCCAATTGACACTTCACAACAATGCAAGTGTCAAAGAACGTGTCAAGAATCTGTGTACAAATGGCAAAGTTTAATCGGTAAGAACCTTTCTACATGTACAATATGGTGCACACTTTAGTTTACACTTTACCACGTGATATTACCCTGTTGGATAGTTTAAATTTCAAATAGTTTTCCCATCCAATTGATACTTGACAACAATTCAAATGTTTGAAACATGTTAAAAATCAGTGTACAAATCGCAAAGTTCAATCTATAAAGACCTAAATACATATACACTATGGTGTACACTTTAATTTACACTTTGTCACGTGAAATTTCCCTGTTGGATAGCTTATATTTTAAACTATTTCCCCATCCAATTGACACTTTACAACATTTTCGAGTATCAAACAACGTGTCAATAATCAGTGTAGAAATAGCAAAGTCCAATCGGTAAGAACCTTGCTACATGTACACTATGGTGTACATACTTTAGTTTGCACTTTACCACATGACATTACCCTGTTGGACAATTTAAATTTCAAATAGTTTTCCCATCCAATTTATACTTGACAACAATGCATGTGTCAAACAAAGTGTCAAAAATCAGTATACGAATTGCGAAGTTTAATCGTTAAGAACCTTGCTACATGTACACTATGGTGTACACTTTAGCTTGCACTTAGCCACGTGACATTACCCTATTGGACAGTGTAAATTTCAAATAGTTTTCCTGTTCAATTGACACTTGACAACAACGCAAGTGTCAAACAACGTGTCAGAAATTTGTGCACAAATAACAAAGTTCAATTGGAATGAATGTTGCTACATGTAGACTTTAGCTTACACTATACCACTTGACATTACCCCTGTTGGACCGTTTAAATTTTAAATAGTTTTCACATCCAATTTACACTTGACAACAATACAAGTGTCAAAAATCAGTGTACAAATAGCAAAGTTCAATCTGTAAGAACCTTGCTACATGTACATTTTGGGGTACACTTTAGTTTACACTTTGCCACGTCACATTACCTGTTGGACAGTTTAAATTTCAAATAGTTTTCGCATCCAATTGACACTTTACAACATTGCAAGTGTCAAATAACGTGTCAAAAATCAATGGACAAAGAGCAAAGTTCAATCGGCAAGGACCATGCTACATGTACACTATGGTGTACACTTTAATTTACACTTTTTCACGTGAAATTGTTCTATTGGAGAGCTTAAATTTCAAATAGTTTTCCATCCATTTGACACTTTACAACAATGCAAGTGTCAAACAACGAGCCAAAAATCAGTGTACAAGTAGAAAAGTTCAATCGGTAAGAACCTTACTACAAGTACACTATGGTGTACACACTTTAGTTCACGTAACATTACCCTATTGGATAGTTTAAATTTCAAGCCATCTTCCCATCCAATTAATACTTGACAACAATGCTTGTGTCAAATAGTGTGTCAAAAATCAGTGTACAAATAGCAGAGTTCAGTTGGTAAGAACCTTGCTACATGTACACTATGGTGTACATACTTTATTTTACACTTTGGCACGTGTCATTACCCTGCTGAACAGTTTAAATTTCAAACCATCTACCCATCCAATTGACACTTGACAACAATGCAAGTGTCACACAACGTGTCAAAAATCAGTGCACAAATAGCAAAGTTCAATCGGTAAGAACCTTGCTACAAGTACACTATGTTGTACACTTTAGTCTACACTTTACCATGTGACATTAGCCTATTAGACAATTTAATTTTCAAATAGAATTCCCTTCCAATTAACATGGGACAGCAATGTAAGTGTCAAACAGCTGTCAAAAATTAGTGTACAAATAGCAAAGTTCAATCGGTAAGAACCTTGCTATATATACACTATGGTGTACACTTTAGTTTACACTCTGCCAATTGACATTATCATGTTGGGCAGTTTAAATTTCATAAAAAATTTCCATCCTGTTGACCCTTGACAACAATCCAAGTGTCAAGCAATGTGTTAAAAATTAGTGTACAAATAGCAAAGTTCAATCGATAAGAACATTTCTACTTGTACTCTATGGTGCACACTATAGTTCACAATTTGCCACGTGACATTACCTTGTTGGATAGCTTAAATTTCGAATTGTTTTCCCATCCAATTGACTCTTGACAACATTGCAAGTGTCAAACAATATGTCAAAAATTATTGTACAAATAGCAAAGTTCAATTGATTAGGACCTTACTACATGTACACTATTGTGTACACTTTAATTTACACTATACCATGTGACATTATCCTGTTGGACAGTTTAAATTTCAAGCAGTTTTCCAATCCAATTGACTCTTGACAGTAATATGAGGGTCAAACAACGTGTCAAAAATCAGTATACATATAGCAAAGTTTAATTGGTAAGCACCTTGCTACATGTATACTATGGTATACACACATTAGCTTACGCTTCACCACGTGACGTTACCCTACTGGATAGTTTAAATTTCAAATAGTTTTCCCATCCAATTGACATTTGACAAAAATGTGAGCGTCAAACAATGTATCAAATATCAGTGTACAAATCATAAAGTTTA
>NW_019253647.1:0-1210 GCF_002742605.1 Olea europaea var. sylvestris
CGCTACATTTCCAGAAAGTACTTATGGGCCGAAAACGGACACCGTGTGCGAAAGTTACGCTCAATTCTTCGAATGCCGACAATTGATGCCTTCCAAATATAAAAGTGCTCATTCTTTCGGAAAATTGCTGAAATCCCTCATACGTCGCGACGAAGTAGTGAGTCCAATCCAAAACGGTAGCAACATTTCCAAAAAGTATTTATGGGCCCAAAACGGACACCGTGTGCAAAAGTTAAGCTCAAATCTTCGTACGCCGACAATCCATGCCTTCCAAATATAAAAGTGTTCATTCTTTCGAAAAATGGGCAAAATCCCTAATACGTCAAGACGAAGTTGTGAGTTCAATCGAAATCGATCGCTACATTTCCGGATAGTACTTATGGTCCCAAAACGGACACTGTGTGCAAAAGTTGCGCTCAATTCTTCGGACGCCGACAATCGATGCCTTCCAAATATAAAAGTGATCATTCTTTCGAAAAATTGCCGAAATCCCTCATACGTCACGACGAAGTGGTGAGTTCAGTCCAAAACGGTAGCAACATTTCCAAAAAGTACTTATGGGCCCAAAACGGACACCGTGTGCAATAGTTACGCTCAAATCTTCGTACGCCGACAATCCATGCCTTCCAAATATAAAAGTGCTCATTCTTTCGAAAAATGGGCAAAATCCCTCATACGTCACGACGAAGTTGTGAGTTCAGTCCAAAACGGTAGCAACATTTCCAAAAAGTACTTATGGGCCCAAAACGGACACCGTGTGCAAAAGTTGCGCCCAATTCTTCGAACGTCGACAATCGATGCCTTTCAAATATAAAAGTGCTCATTCTTTCGAAAAATGGACGAAATCCCTCATACATCACGATGAAGTCGTGAGTTCAATCGAAAACGATCGCTACATTTCCGGATAGTACTTATGGGCCCAAAACGGACACCGTGTGCAAAAGTTGCGCCCAATTCTTCGAACGTCGACAATCGATGCCTTTCAAATATAAAAGTGCTCATTGTTTAGAAAAATGGGCGAAATCCCTCATACGTCACGATGAAGTTGTGAGTTTAATCCAAAACGGTTGCTACATTTCCAAAAAGTACTTATGGCCCCAAAACGGACATCGTGCGCAAAAGTTACTCTCAATTCCTCGAACGCCGACAATCGATGCCTTCCAAATATAAAAGTGCTCATTCTTTCGAAAAATGGGTGAAATCCCTCATA
>NW_019253648.1:0-1210 GCF_002742605.1 Olea europaea var. sylvestris
TATTTAATAATTGGTTCAATTATTCTTAATTTCAATTCGATCAAAAACAAATAATAATTTTTTTGATTGGTTTCTAAATTATTCTAACTAAACTAAATTATCTAATGTACAAAACTCATCAAAATTGGTTTTAAAAGTATGAATATGGATGCTAGGACTTACACAATGTTACCTATGGATCCCTTTTGACTTACAATGTTACCTATGGATCCCTTTTTTATTCGCCAATCAAGATTCATTACAATTATAGTGTTTAGTCGAATTCTTTTAAAGTATTCAATTTATCCCTCTTTAGTTCTATTGAGCCTATTTAACTAATTCAATTGCTTATCTCTATGCAAATCAATTTTAATTAAATGTATATTAGTTCTAAGAATTCATCTAATGACCTCAATAATTAGAATAGATAACTCTACACATTATAATAAATTATCGAATTTTAATATGTGATCTAAATCTAAAACTCACCTCTTAATTCGTAATAAATTCACAAAATCATTGAATAATTTGGCCAATGAATTCAAAGCATTAAGTATATGATTAAAATCAACACATACATTTAAAGAATTTGAATCTTGAATAAAAATAAATAAAGGATCACACATAGATTACGTTGTTCACCCTAGCTATGAACTTAGCTGCTCATAATAATGAAAGAAAAACAAAAAGTATAGAGTTTATAATCGGGTTTTGAAATCTTGATCATGGAAAGAATTGGATCTTGCACCAAGAATTTTCTTCAATCTCAAAAGTCTTCAAACCCAAACTTTTGCTCTTTGATCTTGATGATTATGTATTTTTCTCTCTCCCAAATTGAGTGGAACTACATCAAAATTGTCAAAAACTTGTATTTATACTCTTCCCCATGTTTGTGTCAAATGTAGGGAGAAAAACTTGTATTTTTCAATATCAATTTGGCACCGCTTTTTGGTGAAAGTCTGCCTACACTTCGTTTAATACTTTTATCATAACTTTCTTTCTTGATATTCGATTGAGACAATTCAAATAGGATTGTAAAAATAACTTAAAAGGCTACAACTTTACTTGAAATAGCCCTTTTCCAGTTTAAATGTTTAATAGGTCAAAAATAGGTTTTAATATTGAGGTGAAAATTGATTTGTGTGCATATTGTAAAACCAATTATTTGTGGCCCATGTAATATTAAAGAAATTAATTTAAGGTGATTAATATTACTAAAATCCTATTGGCC
>NW_019253649.1:0-1210 GCF_002742605.1 Olea europaea var. sylvestris
TTTAACTGGTTCATCGGAAATAAAAATCGCGCCGGGGCAATTTCGTCATTTTACGCGACTGTGTCCGAAAGGGCTTAAATTTGACAGGTTGATCGAAATTAAAAATCGCGCTGGGGGCAATTTCGTCATTTTTCACGATTGTATCGGAATGGGCTAAAATTTGACAGGTAGGTCGGAAACAAAAACCGCGCCGGGGCAATTTCGTAATTTTTCGCGACTTTGTCGGCATGGTCTTAAATTTGGCAGGTTGATCGGAAATAAAAATCGCGCGGAGGGCAATTTCGTCATTTTAAGCGACTGTGTCCGAAAGGGCTTAAATTTGGCAGGTTGATCGAAATTAAAAATCGCGCTGTGGGCAATTTCGTCATTTTTCGCGATTGTGTCGGAATGGGCTAAAATTTGACAGGTAGGACGGAAACAAAAACCGCGCCGGGGTAATTTCGTCATTTTTCGCCACTGTGTCGGAATGGGCTAAAATTTGCAAGATTCATCAGAAATAAAAATTGCGCAGGGGGCAATTTCGTCATTTTTCGCAACTGTGTCGGAATGGGCCAAAATTTGAGTGATTGATCGGAAACAAAAACCGCGCCGGGGCAATTTCGTCATTTTTCGCGACTGTGTCGGCATGGTCTTAAATTTGGCAGGTTGATCGGAAATAAAAATCGCGCGGAGGGCAATTTCGTCATTTTACGCGACTGTGTCCGAAAGGGCTTAAATTTGGCAGGTTGATCGAAATTAAAAATCGCGCCGGGGGTAATTTCGTCATTTTTCGCGATTGTGTCGGAATGGGCTAAAATTTGACAGGTAGGTCGGAAACAAAAACAGCGACGGGGCAATTTCGTCATTTTTCGCGACTGTGTCGGGATGGGTTTAAATTTGGCAGGTTGATCGGAAATAAAAATCGCGCAAGGGCAATTTCGTCATTTTTCGCGACAGTGTCGGAATGGGCTAAAATTTGACAGGTAATTCGGAAACAAAAACCGCGCCGGGCAATTTCGTCATTTTTTGCGACTGTGTCGGAATGGGCTTAAATTTGGCAGGTTGATCGGAAATAAAAATCGCGCATGGGCAATTTCGTCATTTTTCGCGACTGTGTCGGAATGGGTTTAAACTTGGCAGGTTGATCAGAAATAAAAATCGCGCAAGGGCAATTTCGTCATTTTTCGCGACCGTGTCGGAATGGGCTAAAATTCGACAGGTAATTCGGAAA
>NW_019253650.1:0-1210 GCF_002742605.1 Olea europaea var. sylvestris
CTTCGTCCGCCGACTCTCCAAGCGTTCTAAATATATAAGTGCTCATTACTTCAAAAAATGGCCAAAATCACTCGTACGTCACGGTGAAGTCTTGAGTTCAATCCAAAATGGTCGCTACATTTCCAAAAAGTGCTTATCCGCCCAAAATGGACACCGTGTGCAAAAGTTACGCTCAATTCTTCATACGCCGACAATCCAAGCGTTCCAAATATGCAAGTGCTCATTCTTTCGAAAAATGGCCGAAATCCCTCGTACGTCTCGACGAAGTGGTGAGTTCAATCCAAAACGGTCGCTACATTCCCAAAAAGTACTTATGGGCTCAAAACGGACACGTGTGCAAAAGTTACGCTCAATTCTTCATACGCCGACAATCCAAGCGTTCCAAATATGCAAGTGCTCATTCTTTCGAAAAATGGCCGAAATCCCTCGTACGTCTCGACGAAGTGGTGAGTTCAATCCAAAACGGTCGCTACATTCCCAAAAAGTACTTATGGGCTCAAAACGGACACGTGTGCAAAAGTTACGCTCAATTCTTCATACGCCGACAATCCAAGCGTTCCAAATATGCAAGTGCTCATTCTTTCAAAAAATGGCCAAAATCCCTCGTACTTCACGACGAAGTGGTGAGTTCAATCCAAAACGGTCTCTACATTTCCAAAAAGTTCTTAGGGGCCCAAAACGGACACCATGTGCAGAAGTTACGCTCAATTCTTCGTACGACGACAATCTAAGCGTTCCAAATATGCTAGTGCTCATTCTTTTGAAAAATGGCCGAAATCCCTCATTCGTCACGATAAAGTGGTGAGTTCAATCCAAAATGGTCGCTACATTTCCAAAAAGTTCTTGTCGGCCCAAAACTGACACCGTGTGCAAAAGTTACGCTCAATTCTTCGTACGCCGACAATCCAAGCGTTCCAGATATGCAAGTGCTCATTTTCTCGAAAAATGGCCAAAATCCCTCATACGTCACGATGAAGTTGTGTGTTCAATCCAAAACGGTCGCTACATTTCCAAAAAGTACTTATGGGCCCAAAACGGACACCGTGTGCAAATGTTACGCTAAATTCTTCGTACGCCGACAATCCAAGCGTTCCAAATTTGCAAGTGCTCATTCTTTCAAAAAATCTCCAAAATCCCTCGTACGTCATGACGAAGTGGTGAGTTCAATCCAAAACGGTCGCTACATTTCCAAAAAGTTCTTATGGGCCAA
>NW_019253651.1:0-1210 GCF_002742605.1 Olea europaea var. sylvestris
AACGGGGTAGGAACATGAGAATGGACATTTGAAGTAGTAGGCTCCTGAGAAGACAAACTATCAGGATTGTCAGAAAAAGGATCCATACAAATAAGATCAGATTTAGTCAGACTATGAGTAGTAGATGGAATAGAAAAGAAAGGTATATGCTCGAGAAAAACAACATGATGAGACACATAAAGTTTCTGAGTTATTGGATCAAAACAACGATACCCCTTTTTACCTTCACTATAATCAAGAAAAACACAAATTGCAGATCGAGATGACAACTTGTTGCGTTCTACATGAGGACGAAGAACGAAACAAGTACAACCAAAAACTCTAAAGAGAGAATAATCAGGAGTATACCCATACAACTTTTCGAAAGGAGAAAACCCTGAAATATGAGAAGATGGAATTGTATTAATCAAACTTACAGCAGTAAGAATAGCTTCACCCCAAAACACACTAGGGACAGATGCAGACAACAAGAGAGAATGAGCAGTTTCAACAATGTGCCTATGTTTTCTTTCAGCAACAGCATTTTGCTCAGAAGTATCTATACACGAAGTTTGGTGAATAGTTCCATCTAAAGCAAGCAGTTCACAAAATTTATTAGAAGTGTATTTCCCATCCAAATCACACCTAAAACATTTTATAACAGCAGAATGTTAAGTTTTAACAAGAGCACGAAAGGCTAAGTATATCTCAAAAAATTCAGAACGATGTTTTATTAAATAAACCCAACAATAACGAGTGTGATCATCAATAAAAGAAACATAATATCGAGACCCGCCTTTTGTGGCTACAGGAGAAGGCCCCCATATATCAGAATGAAGTAAATCAAACGGAGAAAAAGAAACAGAAATATTTCGATTAAAAGGTAAAGCTGAAAATTTTGCCAGTTTGCATCCACTACAATCAGAAATATCACAAGGGTGTAAATTTCCTAAAACCCCTGTAGAAGCTAAAAATCTCAAACGAGACGATGAAACATGACCTAGACGAAAATGCCATAAATAAAAACTAAAAGAAGAAGGACTCAAACGAAATGAAGACAAATCAACACTAGTAGCGGCAGCAGCAATTGGCACTTTTAGCTCATCCAAAATATATATTCCACCCTTCCTACGGCCTGTCCCAATCAGTTTCTAAGATTGCAGATCCTGCACATAACAAGAAGAAGAGGAAAATGTGACTAAATTACCAGAATCACATAACTGACCAACAG
>NW_019253652.1:0-1210 GCF_002742605.1 Olea europaea var. sylvestris
AAAAAAAAAAAAGGAAAATTTTGTGGGGTCATTTTACCCCCCACATGACCCATGTGGGTCCACCCCTGCTCTTATAGCGCAAAATGTCGCTGGAGAAACAATAAATGGGGCCATCCAGGAACCCATTGCGAGTCAACAAAAAGGAATAGAGATTTATGACTTCTATCACGGAATTTCCTTTGGTTAGCATTTAATTCCCGAAGTTTCTACTATGTGGAAGAGTTAGTAGAAGAATTACATGCTTTTCGACCTTGCTATATTAGCTACTTGGGTAATGTTCTGTTTTGCATTTCTATCCAAGCATGCTACTAATGCAAATTCAATGGAATGATATAAGTCTAATATATTGGTAATTACAATGATTCATTGTTAAAAATAAAAGGTTTTCGGGTAATCTATTCTAGACTGATCTAAATATCTTCAAAAATATAGATATGCGTTGAACTCTCTTATAATCTGACTCTTTATTTTGGACTTATAGTATATATATAATTTCTAAATGTTTCTTATTATTTTTTAAAAGACTTGACACAACTAGCTCCCAAACCATTTACCACAAATTAATAATCTACACGGATAGAAATGTTATTTGAATCCACAAAGTTGAAAAGTGCTAGATTTAGATGATTGTAGAAAAATATGTTAATTGGCGAGGATATGTCTAACCCGATCACACACTCTTTCTCTACTTCCTTTCTCAAACTGAAGAAATTAAAGGATTTGAAAAGATAATCCATGTGAGACTATCAGAGATATACCATAAACTCTAGGTAATTATACTTATATTTCTGAGCACTGGATGCTGTTTGCGAGTAAAACTGATTCACCGATCATATTGTATAGTAAAATACACCATGTTGGGTTTTCTGAGCCAAATTTGGATTAGGATTTGCGTAGTTTGGATATTAGGCTTGAAGATGTCAAAATAAGGTCCAAAGAGGAAAAAATGGAGTTGACAGTGCTCGCCTACCGCCTGCCCAATACTTGAGTGGCAGGGCAGATTTTTCTAGCAGGGTAGATTTTTCTGCAAGAGTTGCCACTCATCTAACGTTCGTTTGGCACTCAAGAGGCATCCCTACAGCTCGCCTAGTGCCTAGATGCCAATCACCTATTCATTGGGATGAAGTTGGAGAAAAGAGGGTTTTGGAACAAGAGATCATTGAAAGGACAGTCGAAACTGTTGAGAAGATCCATTCTAGGATAAAGGCAG
>NW_019253653.1:0-1210 GCF_002742605.1 Olea europaea var. sylvestris
TCTTTCGAAAAATGGCCAAAATCCCTCATACGTCACGATGAAGTAGTGAGTTCAATCCAAAATGGTCGCTACATTTCCAAAAATTACTTATGCGCACAAAACGAACACCGTGTGCAAAAGTTAAGCTCAATTCTTCGTACGCCGACAATCCATGCCATCCAAAATTTAAATGTGCTCATTCTTTTGAAAAATGGTCAAAATCCCTCATATGTCACGATGAAGATGTGACTTCAATCCGAAACAGTCGCTACATTTCCAAAAAGTACTTATGGGCCGAAAACGGACACCGTGTGCAAAAGTTACGCTAAATTCTCCGAACGCCGACAATACAAGCGCTCCAAATATGCAAGTGCTCATTCTTTCGAAAAATGGCCAAAATCCCTCATGCATCACGACGAAGTAGTGAGTTCAATCCAAAATGGTCGCTACATTTCCAAAAATTACTTATGCGCACAAAACGGACACCGTAGGCAAAAGTTAAGCTCAATTCTTCGTACGCCGACAATCCATGCCTTCCAAAATTTAAATGTGCTCATTCTTTCGAAAAATGGTCAAAATCCCTCATATGTCACGATGAAGTAGTGACTTCAATCCGAAACAGTCGCTACATTTCCAAAAAGTACTTATGGGCCGAAAACGGACACCGTGTGCAAAAGTTACGCTCAATTCTTCGAATGCCGACAATACAAGCGCTCCAAATATGCAAGTGCTCATTCTTTCAAAAAATGGCCAAAATCCCTCATACGTCACGACGAAGTAGTGAGTTCAATTCAAAATGGTCGCTACATTTCCAAAAATTACTTATGCGCACAAAATGGACACCGTGTGCAGAAGTTAAGCTCAATTCTTCGTACGCCGACAATCCATGCCTTCCAAAATTTAAATGTGCTCATTCTTTCGAAAAATGGTCAAAATCCCTCATATGTCACGACGAAGGAGTGACTTCAATCCGAAACAGTCGCTACATTTCCAAAAAGTATTTATGGGCTGAAAACGGACACCGTGTGCAAAAGTTACGCTCAATTCTTCGTACGCCGACAATCCAAGTGCTCCAAATATGCAAGTGCTCATTCTTTCGAAAAATGGCCTAAATCCCTTATTCGTCACGACAAAGTCTTGAGTTCAAACCAAAACGGTCGATACACTTCAAAAAAGTACTTATGGACCGAAAACGGACACCGTGTGCAAAGGTTACGCTCAATTCTTCGAA
>NW_019253654.1:0-1210 GCF_002742605.1 Olea europaea var. sylvestris
AGTTTTTCCATCCAATTGAAACTTGAAAAATATGCAAGTGTCAAACAACGTATCGAAAATCAGTGTACAAGTAGCAAACTTCAGTCGATAAGAACGTTGCCACATGTACAATGTGGTGTACACTTTAATTCACACTTTGCCACGTGTCAGTATCCTATTGGACAGTTTAAATTTCAAACTATCTTCCCATCCAATTGACACTTGACAACAATACAAGTGTCAAACAACTTGTCAAAAATCAGCGTACAAATAGCAAAGTTCAATAAGTAAGGACCTTGCTACATGTACACTACGCTGTACAATTTAGTTTAAATTTTGCCACATGACATTACCCTGTAGAACAGTTTAAATTTCAAACAATTTTCCCATCCAATTGACACTTGATAACAATGCAAGTGTCAAACAACGTGTAGTTCAATCGGTGTACAAACAGGAAAGTTCAATCGGTAAGAACCTTGCGACATTTACACCATGGTGTACACTTTAGTTTACACCTTGCCACGTGACATTAACTTGTTGGACAATTTAAATTTCAAATAGTTTTTCCATCCAATTGACACTTGACAACAATGTAAGTGTTAAACAACGTGTCGAAAATCAGTGTATAAATAGCAAAGTTCAATCGATAAGGACCTTGTACATATACACTATGGTGTACACTTTAGTTTACACCTTGCCACGTGACATTACCCCGTTGGACAATTTTAATTTCAAGCAGTTTTCCTATCCAATTAACACTTGAAAACAATGCAAATATCAAACAACGTATCAAAAATCAATGTACAAATAGCAAAGATTAATTGGTAAGAACCTTGCTAAATGTACACTATGGTGTACACTTTAGTTTTCACTTTACCACATGACATTACCCTGTTAGAGAGTTTGAATTTCAAACAGTTTTCCCATCCAATTGTCACTCGTCAACATTGCAAGTGTCAAACAACGTGTCAAATATCTGTGCACAAATCGTAATGTTCAATCGGAAAGGACCTTTCTACATCTACACTATGGTGTTCATATTTTAGTTTACACTTTGCCAAGCTACATTACCCTGTTAGACTGCAAAAATTTCAAACAGTTTTTGCATCCAATTGACACTTGACAGCAATGCAATTGTCAAACAATGTGTCAAAAATAAGTGTACAAAAAGTAAAGTTCAATCGGTAAGAACCTTGCTACATGTACACTATGGTGTACACTTTAATTTACA
>NW_019253655.1:0-1210 GCF_002742605.1 Olea europaea var. sylvestris
CGTGATCCCAGGTCTGTGCCCCGAGTCCAATTTCATGGGCCGTTTCCAATCAACCTTCTAAATTTCGACCCATTCCGACGCCGTCACGACAAATGACAAAATTACCCCTGGTGCGGCTTTTCTTTGTTAATTTTCTATCCAGCACTTCTTCAAACTGACACAATTAATATGAAATTTAATTATTCGGAGGCCCAAACGGAGGAGTTTGGATAAAATCCCATGATCCCAGGTCTGTGCCTCGAGTCCAATTTCACGGGCCGTTTCCAATCAACTTTCCAAATTTCGGCCCATTTCGACACCGTCATGACAAATGACAAAATTACCCCTGGTGTGGTTTTTCTTTGTTAATTTTCTGTCCTGCACTTCTTCAACCTGACATAAATAATACGGAAGGTAATTATTCGGAGGCCCAAACGATGGAGTTTGGCTAAAACCCCGCGATCCCAGGTCTGTGCCCCAAGTCCAATTTCGCGGGCAGTTTCCAATCAACCTTCCAAATTTTGGCCCATTCCGACACCGTCACGACAAATGACAAAATTGACCCTGGTGCGATTTTTCTTTGTTAATTTTCTGTCCAACACTTCTTCAACCTCACATAATTAATACGAAAATTAATTTCTCGGATCCCTAAACGAAGGAGTTTGGCTAAAATCCCGTGATCCCGAGTCTGTACCCCAAGTCCAGTTTAGCGGACTGTTTCTAATCAACCTTCCAAATTTCGGCCCATTCCAACACCATTGCGACAAATGTTAAAATTACCCCTAGTGCAGTTTTTCTTCGTTCTTTTTCTGTCCAGCACTTCTTCAACCTGACATAATTAATAATGAAATTAATTTTTTGGAGGCCCAAACAAAGGAAATTGGGTAAAATCCCGTGATCCCAAGTCTGTGCTCTGAGTCCAATTTCGTGGGCCGTTTCCAATCAACCTGCCAAATTTCGGCCCATTCTGACACCATCAAGACAATTGACAAAATTGCCATCGGTGCGGTTTTTCTGTGTTAATTTTCTGTCCAGCACTTCTTCAACCTGACATAATTAATACGGAAAGTAATTATTCGGAGGCCCAAATGAAGGAGTTTGGCTAAAATCCCGTGATCCCAGGTCTGTGCCCCGAGTCCAATTTCGCGAGCAGTTTCCAATCAACCTTTCAAACTTTGGTCCATTCCGACACCGTCATGACAAATGACAAAATTGCCCCGGTGCAGTTTTT
>NW_019253656.1:0-1210 GCF_002742605.1 Olea europaea var. sylvestris
CGCGCCGGGTTAAATTTCATCATTTTTCGAGACGGAGTCGGAATGGGCTAAAATTTGACAGATTGATCTGAAACAAAAATCGCCCCGGGAGCATTTTTGTCATTTTTCGCGACGGTGTCGGAATATGCTAAAATTTGACAGACAGATCGAAAACAAAAAATCGCGCCGGGGTAAATTTCGTCATTTTTCGCGACGGAGTCGGAATGAGCTAAAATTTGACAGATTGATCGGAAACAAAAATCGCGCCCGGGGCAATTTTGTCAGTTTTCACGACGGTGTCCGAAAGGGCTAAAATTTGACAGACTGATCGGAAACAAAAATCGCGAGCGGGGGCAATTTCGTCGTTTTTCGCGACGGTGTCGGAATGGGTTAAAGTTTGAAAGACTGATCGGCAACAAAAATCAAGCCGGGGGTAATATCGTCATTTTTCGCGACGGAGTCGAAATGGGCTAAAATTTGACAGATTGATCGGAAACAAAAATCGCGCCCGGGGCAATTTTGTCAGTTTTCACGACGGTGTCCGAAAGGGCTAAAATTTGACAGACTGATCGAAAACAAAAATCGCGCCAGGGCAATTTCGTCATTTTCCTCGACGGTGTCGGAATGTGCGAAAATTTGACTGACTGATCGGAAACAAAAATCGCGCCGGGGGTAATATCGTCATTTTTCGCGACGGAGTCGAAATGGCCTAAAATTTGACAGAATGATCGGCAACAAAAATCGCGAGGGGGCAATTTTGTCAGTTTTCGCGACGGTGTCCGAATGAGCTAAAATTTGACAGACTGATCGGAAACAAAAATCGCGCTGGGCAATTTTGTCATTTTTCTCGACGGTGTCGGAATGGGCTAAAATTTGAAAGACTGATCGGAAACAAAAATCACGCCGGGGTAAATTTCGTCATTTATTGCGACGGAGTCGGAATGAGCTAAATTTGACAGATTGATCGGAAACAAAAATTGCGACAGGGCCAATTTTGTCAGTTTTCGCGACGGAGTCTGAATGGGCTAAAATTTGACAGACGGATCGGAAAGAAAATCGCGCCGGGGGCAGTATCGTCATTTTTCGCGACGGAGTCGGAATGGGCTAAAATTTGATAGATTGATCGGAAATAAAAATCGCGATGGGGCCGGAATGGGCTAAACTTTGACAGACTGATCGGAAACAAAAATCACGCCGGGGGTAATATCGTCATTTTTCGCGACGGAGTCGA
>NW_019253657.1:0-4265 GCF_002742605.1 Olea europaea var. sylvestris
TTTTTTTTTTTTTTTCGTCTTTTTCTTTTTTTCAATCTGGGTCAATTTTTTATTATTATATAATAAGATGATATCTTTTCGAAAATATTCATAGCTGAAAACCACGCAATTCCTTTGTGCTTTTTCCTGGAAAATTCTCATGGAGAACGTACAAGTATCTTTAGCTCAATCTAATTACAATAAATTTATGAGTTACAATTCGCTATAACAAAAAAATAATATGAATGCTTGGCCGAGGCTCAAGTTGAGTAGCACCAAAAAAAAAGGAAAAAAAGAGAGCTTTTATCAACAATTCGCAATAACAATAAATGAATCATGCTTGACTTACAGAATTTTTACAGGATTACACTTGTCGAGATTAGATTTGTAGTTGAAAAATAAAAAATAAAGAATTGTCAATCATGTAGTGCCACTGCAGCACTTGTAAAAATTCTATAGACAATAACCCTGTACATATGGCATTTTCCACAATAAATTTATGAGTTACAGTTCGCAATAACAAAAAAATAATATGAATGCTTTTCCAAGGCTGGGGTTGAGTAGTACAAAAAAATTAAAAAATTAAAAAGAAAAAGAAAAGAAAAGAGCCTTATCAACCAGTGACATGTAGAACTTTAGCATGGCAAGATGTCCACAAAGGGTAAACAGAAAAGTATGAAAGAATTGAATGAACAGAAGAAATGACTAGGCAAAGGGAAACCAATAGACCATTACCTCAAAAGATTTTTTCCTTTTCCATTATTCTATTCTTCCTTTAGATCACTACTTCCATAGCTTTCTGTACAATGCATGTTCATGGCTCACTACAAAATTGACAACTATAGGCTTCATAACTATATATGTATACATTTCTGACTGAGAAACAAAATGAGCATAACTGCATCTACTATTTACTGAAACTAGTTACCTAGACAGCAACCAAAACAACTCAGAATTCTGAAACGCAGAATCCCTGACCTTTTCTTCGTTTCTTCGGACCTGGACATCAGGAAGTCTGTGGGTGGAGAATCTTCAGTCTCTTTGTTTCTTGAAGATTCTGCCTCCAACAAAGTTGGTGATATTACTGATGTGCCATCCAATTGGGAGATTTTGTGGAGTAAGTTTTTCAGAAAAATGGTGATTTGCTGGAACTCTGGTCGGTCTTCAGGATTTTCTGCCCAACAAGACTGTATGAGAGGCACAATTTCTGTAGGAACGTTTTCAATGCTGGGCCTTCGGTTCTAGAATTGAAGGGAGATGCCGATCATCAATAAGATATATAGTTCAGAAATTGAATAAAGTGCTGCAGTAACTCAGAAAAGTCTAAACATTTAAACTAAGCATGCCAAGACACTATCGAGGCTCACAAAAGCACAACAAAAAGATAACATCATAATTTACATATGCCTAAAACAACTTAATTATAAAAAAAAGGGACTGCAACAGTATGAAGTACTTATTACAGTGACAAAAACTAGATATTAGCAGTGTTAAAAAGTAGGTTAAATATACTTACTTTGCAAAACATGATTAGAAAAGTAACTTTCAAGCAAGGCAATCATGCTAATCTGTAGTCACGTGCTAGTGATAATAAACTATACATTTATAGATAAGAATTAACATACTAATGAACATACCATTGCTGCAGCATATGCCACCATTATATTGTTCCTGCCTTTGAAGGGTGTGCTGTTAGTGAGCAGCTCCCACAGAACCATAGAGAAGCTATAGACATCAACCTTGTGATCATAATGCTTCTTTGCTCCCAATTGAAGAGTTTCTATGCTGAACAACTGACCATTTAAGAAAATACGTTCAAGAGACTTGTAATAATCTTATAAATATAAAATATTTTTGCGTTTAATGTACTACCTCAGGAGCCATCCATCGATATGTCCCAGCCTCCGTTGTCATTTCATCTTCAATCTCCTCCCTCGCTAAACCGAAGTCGGCTATCTTGATTTTCTTTTTATCTTCTGTGAGAAGTAGATTGCCTACATTGTTGGCAGAAAGTTATATAAGCAACTAGAAGATTAGAATTACACACGCAAACAGAAATATACATAATTTCATTTAACATGTTGTCGATGATAATACCAATAACTTCAATCAGCTTTCTACATTGTTTTTAGATATGTGAGTAATTTTGAAGTGTGGGAAAAATGTATTTGTATAGCCGTCACCAAATTTATTGAGAATAAGTCATATAGCTTATTGTTGTTGAGTGAAAATTTTGACACATTACAAAAACGAATTATATCGATGAGCAGTAGGAACTAGGAAGCAAAGGCCTCTTCTATAGATGTCAAGTGAATTTCTATGCAATGTAAAGATCGTAATTGTGAGCTAGAATGATTGGTTTTCATCTAAAAACAAATGAATTAGTCAAATGTAATGCCTTTATTTTATATGTGCATTCATTTTCCCATTAAAAACTAAAAACTTCCATCATTATCATTGACCATTAAAAGATCATAAATAGGTAATTCAAAATGATGTCTTGTTAAACATCAAAGAGCATATGAAGAAACTTTGCTTAAATGCTCAAACAGTTGAATACCATGAAATATACAACATGAAGTTTATCAAATGAATTGGAACAGAAATATTACTAGGCTTTAAATCGCGGTGGATGATTCTATTTTGGTGTAGATACTCCATTGCTTGGGAAATTGCCAATGCAAACTTTATGGAAAGGTTTAGTTCTAGGAAATTTGGACGAGTACTCCACATGAACTTCTGGAGGTTCCCACCTCTCATTAATTCCGTGATTATCATCATTTCTGGTTCTGCGGTGGCTCCAATAAACTGTTTAAGCAACAAAACACCTCAACAACTGAAAAAAATAGTGCAGAATATTCAAATAAAGAGATTATTTAGCCAATCATGCCTTCGACTTTGCCCCTTGTTCCTAAGTTTTTGTGCTCGATCAATTTGGTTATGTGTAATTTATAACACTTTCTGATTTAATTTGTATAAGAACAATTAACGAAATCTCTCTTCCCATTGTTTATTTGATAGAACTGAATTTGTGGCGTCACTTTGAAAATAACTCTCTATCTATAGCAACTGAAGAATACAAACCAGCCCTCAGATCCTCTTCTTCGACTCCAAACTTTTTACGTTGGCTTCGCAATTCACACCTCAGGGAAGTTGATCATAATAGGACAAGTGCTTCTCTAATCCTAAGAACTCCACCATGAGTCCGACTGCTACATCTGATGGAGATAGAGTTACAAGTTAATTAGGATTTAAAATAGAGTTTTAATTCCAATTATGAATATATAGATTAATAAAATTAATTTGAACATTTTGATAAAATTCTAGTTTAGTACAAGTTCGTTTAGTTTTAGCTTATTTTTAGTTTCTTGCTCTATATATGGAGGGTTTATTCAATGTACTATACACTTACTTATCAAAAGAAAAAGAGAAAAAAGAAAAAATGTAATATATCCCCCTAAATTATGAATAAAACTATTTCTCTTGCCATCAGTTCTTCTCTTGATCCCTTTTTCTAGTTCATCTTCTTGTTCTTTATCAAATTACTACACTTATGTGTCAACATCATTGTAAAGTCGATCTCCAGGGATGAGGTAAGTTATAGTGATTTGGGATGGCATTGACAACGGTTGCAGCACAGAAAGCACAGTAAGTCTCACCAACCACCACAATCCAAATACCTATAAATACAAGGTCAAAGCATGATGCAAAGGCATGTGAATTTTAAGATTCTAGCCAGAACTCTTTCCATTTTTTTCATTTAAACAATAACTTAAGATTGACTTAAGCATCGAAGTGTTTTTATCCATCACACCTCTTTTCTCTAAACAACATGACACGTGTTCTTTTACTGAACAAGCAGCACTCTTAGCTCGAGTCATCAATCGACAGGAGTCGTTAATCAATATATAGAAACAATTAACTAGTAGTTGCTTTGGAGTAGTTTCCATAATTAGACTAACAAAGTTTCGTGAGATATGAAGGGGGGAAAAAAGCCACACAAATAATATGACCACTTGTTAACTCATACTTGGCCTGACATAGGAAATTCGTCCAGTATGCATCCTAAGCAAAAAATAAAATCCTTATCACTGAGTCATTAAGCTTAAAAGTTACTAAATTAAAAAATTTGTCAGTCTAGTGATATCCAAACTATTTGTATTGAATCATTAATAGAAAAGGTTATGAAACTAGCAAAGGCAAACCCATGTAATTGATGAAAGACCTTGTACTTGAAAACAAAATACCTTCACAATGTGGTCATGATTAACTTTAGACAGCATCAA
>NW_019253657.1:13932-14960 GCF_002742605.1 Olea europaea var. sylvestris
TGAGATTGTATGATCAAGATTCACAAAGAAATGAAAATAGGCCAGAAACAAAGGAGGACATTACATTCTTAATAACAGAATTTTCTCGGGTGAAAAAGTACAAACCACCAGCTGGTGTTTCAACATTTACACATCACCATAAAACATTTCATCTATCCTTGTTTACCGAGTTTATGAGAAAAATATGTATGTAGACTGTATCTATCTATACAGACAAGACAATCATACATGGTACACCATTCCAACTTCTAACGTTAATGCACGTTGGAAAAATGAGAATGAAAAATATAACCATTACGGATTCCACACAAGGATAGAAATTCAAATTTGGTGACTTGATTTGATGGATAACGGTCATATCTTTTATTTTAATGAGAAAAGAATAGAAACCAAACATGGGTTAAATATCACGTCAAGTGAAAATTATTTTTTGAACTATTTTATCCTTATTATAATTAAATTACTTTAATAATGTCTTACTTTTCGTTTTTTAAATTTCTTTAATTATTTCAATAATACTCTACTTTATGTTTTTTAATATGTATTTAATTTATTAACCATCTAAACAATATTATCATTAATTATTTTATCAATTATTTGGTTATGATGAATGTACATTTAATATATACATTCATTATATTACTTTTCATTTATCAATATGTATTTAATATATTTGATTGTAGTAAATTGAATTAATTAAAAAAATGTGGAACAAAAGATGAATATTTTTAGAGTTTTCTTTCAATTAATCTATTCAATGAATGTTGAGAAACAGAGAATGTAAATTAGGGAAATAATATGTATCTATAATAAATAATTCAATTGATACATTCAATGCAGAGTAAGCGAATATGAAGAAAAGATGGCATTAGTTAGAATCACATTAAGTGAGAATCATTTTTTTGAATATTCTATCATTACTATAATTCAATTATTGTAATAATACCTTACTTTTCGCCTTTCAATGTACATTTAATTATTTCAATAATACCCTACTTATCTTTTTTCAATATGTATTTAATTTTTTA
>NW_019253657.1:17737-31670 GCF_002742605.1 Olea europaea var. sylvestris
TACCATACAAAATCTCAAAAGGTGATTTACCTCCAAGGAGTGGTGTAGGCAAGCGGTTGATGATGTAAGCTGCAGTGCTGAACCAAAAGCGAGGAGAAATGTGGGAGTGAAAAAGGAGTGCTAATCCCATCTCAATTACATGGCGATGTTTTCTTTCAGCACGACCATTTTGGGCGGGTGTGTATGGACATGAGAGCTGATGGTGAATGCCACTAGAGCGGAGATGATCTTGGAAGAAAGTACTGGTAAATTCACCACCGCCGTCACTTTGGAAAATTTTAATTCGAGTGGAGTATTGATTTTTCACAAATTTTTGAAATTGAATAAAAACATTATAAAAGTCGGATTTCAATTTTAAAGGATAGAGCACGTGAAACGAGAATAGTCATCGATAAAAATGACATAATAGACAAATCCTAAATTAGATTTAACTGGAGACAGATCCCAAACGTTGCAATGGATAAGATCAAGTGTTTTCGATGACCTATGTTCATTTCGAGAATAAGGCAAGCAATGACTTTTAACAATTTGACATGTGCCACATAAAGTTGGAGAAGACAACAAAGATGTAAGATAAAGCTGGCCTTTTTTATTCAATAGAGAAATAACAGAATGATTGACATGTCCAAGTTGTGCATGCCATAAATCATAGGACGCACGAAGCGATTTATTTTAAGAACAGAAATAAAAGTAGAATGACTTCGCTCAAGCACATATAAGCCTCCATCACGCTTGCCGGTTGCCACCACCCTTCCTGTTTTGCGATTCTGTACAATGAATATGTTATTAGTAAAGGTAACGAATAAAGGAAAATCTGATGTTAATTTACTGATGAAAAGTAAATTCTTGGTAAGGTGAGGTACAGCTAGGACATCAAGAAGATGTAGATTTGGGGTAGGGAAAATTTTACCAGTATGGGTAATAGGTAGTGAGGCACCATTCCCAACAACCACACAATCCTTACCCATGTAATTTGTGGCCAGATCCAATTTAGAGTGATCCATGGTCATATGGGTTGAAGCCCCTGTATCCAAATACCAGTCAGAGCCCACATCTTCATTTAGAGAACAAGATCTCGTGAAGGCTTCAGCACGGTGAGCTGGTGTCTCATTCCGATCATAGCGTTGAAGGCACCGATCGGCAAAGTGGCCATCCATCCTGCAAATCTAGCATCTTGGTGGACGACGCCATTGGCTGTAGTTGGAGCGTCCTTGTCCACGACCAGATGAACTGCTGCCACGCCCACCGAAGCGACCCCGATGACTACGAGAAGAGCCACCACGATGGGTGGAATTTTTTGTGACAGTAAAGGCTGTCGCTGCTAAAGAAGATGAGTCAAGAGATTTCTGAAAAATTTCAAAACTTTCGGCCTTTGAGACAAAATCTGCAAATGAGGGCAGAGAAGTTTGGGCCATTTGTGCTGTGGAGAAACTAGAGAAATCAGTACCGAGCCCGCGGAGAAACCAGTGCACCTTGTCAGTACCATCAACTGGACAACCAATTGCATGTAGTTGATCACAAATTGCTTTCAAAGAACGGGCATACTCAACAACCGATCTATTGTCGCGTTTCATTAATTGCAAGTCATCCTTAAGGCGTAGTTCTCGAGTTTTAGAATGATGGCTAAATGCATTTTCTAGTGCCAGCCACACGTCTCGTGCGGTGGAGAGGCCAACTACCTCAGCCATGGCTTCCTCTGTGTGGGAGGAAAGTAACAAACTGAGGAGACGCTGATCAATAGCTTTCCATGCTAGGTATTTGTCACTTGGCGTGAGAGAAGTGGTAGCGTCAAGTTTTGGGGGCTGCACAAGGGTGCCATCAACATGAATAAATAATCCTTGATTTTCAAGAAGAGGGAGGAGTTGGACTTTCCAGAGAAGATAATTTGAGGAGGAAAGTTTAATGGTGATCATGTGGATTAAGGTATTGAAAGGAAGAAGGGTGGCAGGAGTTTCAGAAGCCATGAAGGGAATAAGAAGAACAGGATATGTGGTATCTATGTTAAACCACTTGGCTCTGATACCATAAGAATGATTAAAATCCACCTTAATTTCAGTGGTATATCGTATTACATTATATAGAGCTTTACAAGATAGTATAAATGGAATATAAATCAATAATTTACAATGAAATGGAAACCGTGTAAATTAGCCTTCTTCAATTACGTGATTGGCCTTGGCATGCTATGGGAGGATTGTGATTGAGAAGTAATATCCTCAATCACAGTATTATTTCCAACAGAACATACATTAGATACATTCATTACCTTACTTTTGTTTTTCAATGTATATTTAATTTATTTAACATATTTGACATATTAATTACCTTTTCATTTTCAATATATGTTTGATTTATTTAATCATTTGAATAATATTATCATGAATTATTTTATCAATTATTTAGTTATGATCAATGTACATTTACCATATTCATTCCACTTGATTGGATAGCAAATTAAATTATTTTAAAAAATTGGAACAAAAGGTGAATATTTTTAGAGTTTTCTTCCAATTAATGTATTCAATGAATGTTAAGATATGAAGAAGGTAAATGGGGGACATAATGCGTATCCATGATAAATAATTTCAGTTGATATATTCAATACGTTGAAAGTGAATATGAAGAAATGGTGGTATTTATTGGGTGTTAAGTACATATCAAAATGGTAAATCGATGAACTATTCTAATTAACTTCTTAAACTATTTAAATTGTTTTCACAAAATCGATTTTTATTTCATTTGGATCAAAAGTTCATTCCACGTGAACAATTTGTATTAATTATTTTGTATACTCTTACATTTTCTAATATTATTTTTATACCACCTATAAAGATTTTAGAATAACGTGTAACACGCGTTCAACTATGACTAGTACAATAAAAAGCATCCATTCAAGGTGAATTTTTGAATTTCTGTCATACGAAGTAAAATCGAAGGTTTCTTGGTCACGACACGTTACATTTTTGGAAGAATATTCCATTTATTTTATCCAAAAAGTCTAAATGGTAGACTTTGAAAAACTTGGTGGATGTTATCATTCGACCTAGTTTTAACTTATAATAATCGAGTTACCAATTTAAAATTCATTAATAATTTTAATGAAATATAAATAAAATTTTTTTTCATAATCAGTGTAAAATTTTGCGTGATATTAACTCATATATTTATTATATTTTTTACTAAACAAATAATGATTTGCACGGCCTGCAGCCTGAAGCCCAGTGTCCGAAAAATATAAGTAGCCAATAGCTCCCATCAAAATGGATTTCCCTATTTGTACAGGAATTTTTGCCCTCTTGGTTACAGATGCAGCGCTGGCTTGCACTTTTTTTTTTTATTTTAAATAGTCCAAATACATTGACATTCTGTCAAGTAGAGTGTAAAAATTTTCCGTGCCAAGCATAACTCAATTAAAATTTGAGATTGCCGGCTAGACATCTTTTTAGCATGAACTTCCGATCAAATTTATCATAGTTTAATAAATTGATTTTAAGCAAAGATCGAGCCAGGTGCTTAAATTAAATTACATTTTTATGGGGTGTTTGAGCCACATTATTTTGGTAATAATGCATTATTGAATAGTGTATTGATGGGAAATGAGTGGTTAAAAAATAAGGAAAATTTTTTGATTTGCGTGTAATATTATTTTATTGAAGAATGTGTGATTGAAATGATATCAAATCACTATTTAAAAATATATTTTTTTGGAATAATGTGGCTCAAACAAGCCTTTAATACCCAGTTGCGCTCTAAAAATTTGAAATTGCTAATAACTTTTAAGTAGCATCAATCTTAAGGAGTAAAAGAATTCAAATTTCAATTTGTTCTCTATATAGAAATCATTATGTATGGATCAATCACTTTGGCGGGCTCGCAACCTCAGCGTGGAGAGTTCGATTCCCAGGGGGAACCTGTGGCCAATTAATTTGGTATGGAGCAATCACTGTGGCGGAGGGCTCTCTTGGGGCCAGGAGTTAAAATCGGGTGGGAACCTGTGATCCAATGAGGGCACAATCTGCGATTTACCTCCTCGAGTCAATGTGGGGTCGGAGGCTCGAGGTCCAGGATATAGTCTGGCGAAGTTGGGACACCTGGGTTATCAAAAAAAAGAAATCATTATGTATTTTATTTACCTTCCAATCGGAGTATAGCAACAAAATGGCTGCTTGACAAATGAGATGGCTGTCATCTCACCGAATTGCAAAACGTGGCGACTGCTTCTAGAACATGTCCGTTTCCACATCAATTATAAATGTCAGTCGTTGTCGGCAATGGGATTACAATCTGCCACGGTCAAATCTATTTTTCTTCTATCGTTTTTTCAAATTGTTAATTTATGTAAAAATAATCTTTGAAAAGTTCAACCCTTTTTATAAAAGAATAGTTGAAAAATTTGTTCTATTTACGGGAGTGTCTTCAACTGAGATTTTGACAGATTTTAATAATCCTTTTGAATTCAAATATTCTCAATCGAAATTTTAATGAATTAGGATTTAGGCATCCTCGATAACTCATTGATTTATAAAAATTTTATTGATAGAAGGATTTTAAAAGATTTGAATTGATTTCAAACTTTAAAATACGAGTAATGATGTCGTAGTGAGTGATTACAGTAGTCGTCCCATATGACATCTTACATGTCATGATTTTAATAATTAAAAAAAAGGAAATAATTAGGATTGTCATATTAATGATTAAATAATTATAAGTAGGATGTCATGTAACGCGACTGTAATAACAAGATCTAAAGAATACCAGAACACAGAACATACATCGAATGAACCATTGACATCAAGATCTGAATATTTAGGGCTCAGAATACATTGTACCCGTCTGTACAACACCAAAACGATCACAAAACCCCAGCCTCAAAGATCAAAACAGAGGCAGCTACTTCTATGGTTCACAAAGGTCACCAAAAACACAAAATACACCTCTCAAACTATACATCAAAGAATCACCAAGACTTGGTATGTACAAGTCTCTCATAAAACTAGAAGTTTTTGAGATTACAAAGAAGTCACAGAGACGAAAGACGAGAGGAGACACAAAGTCGAAGAGAGAGAGACTAGAAGCTTCTCACACGGGAAAAAAATCAGATGAATCATTAATTAGGGCACAACTTAAGGCCTATTTATAACAAGTCATCACCATAGATCTCAAGCCGAGGCAATCCAAGGAACCAGAGAAGCACACGTATTTATCTCATTTGGGCTGGGTTTTGGGCTCAATTTCGAGTCGCGTTATTGGGCAATGGCTGGTAGTATCTGAGTAAAGTGTCTGGCCCTTTTATTTCATCATAGCCCTATATTGAGTTGGACTAATAAAATGGCATCACAGCCCAATAAAATCTCTCCCTTGATGCCAATGATCAGGACAAAGAAAAGAAAAACAATGTTCTTTCACTACAGTTGCTGCAAACTTTCCCATAATCATCAGCACCCAGAAGTTTTGTACCTATAACATCCCAAAGAATTTACCCAGTATCAATTATTTAACATTTGTAGACATGATTTATACTTAGAAGGAGGGAGTACCCTGGTTCCCATATCAGCTAGATTAAATTAAGCGGGTATTATTTCAAGGAACATAGATTCCTTTTGAATTATATCCCTTATAAAATGCAATTTAACATCTATGTGTTTTGTTCTTTCATGAAAAATAGGATTTTTACATAAATGAATTGCACTTTGACTGTCAGAATAAACCACAACAGGATTAACAAATTCAGTTACTTCTTCTAGCAAACCTTTTAACCATAAAGCCTCTTTAATGGCCTCAGTTGCTGCCACATACTCAATTTCAGTTGTAGATAAAACTACAATAGACTGTAACTGAGATTTTCGGCTAATATATGTATCACACAGAGTAAACATATAAGAGGTAGTAGATTTCCTGTTATCTCTATTTCCAGCATAGTCAGAGTCTACAAAATCTTTTAAAATAACACCTTCTTAACTGGGTTTATAACACAAACCTAAATCAGCTGAACCTTTTAAGTGTCTTAGTAACCACTTCATGGCAGACCAATGTTCAGGACCAGGGTTTGACATAAATCTACTCAAAGTACTTATAGCATGAGCGACATCTGGTCTAGTGCATACCATGGTATACATCACAGATCCAACAACATTAGAATATGGAACCCTTTCCATGTATTTAATGTCAGATTCATCATGAGGACATTGATCCTTACTAAGCTTAAAATGACATGCAAGTGGTACAACAACGGACTTGGAATCATGCATTGCAAACTTAGATAACACCTTTTTCACATAGTCAGATTGTGTTAAAATCAATGAATTTTGGGACCTATTTCTTTTGATATCCATCTCCAAAATTCTCCTAGCATGCCCTAAGTCTTTCATTTCAAATTCGGAACTTAGAACATTCTTAAAATCATTAATATCACTCAGATTTTTGCCAATTAAAAGCATATCATCCACATATAACAGCAAATACACACTTACATCATTATTTTTACCCATTTTCAAATAAAGGAAATGATCAAATGAGCTTCTCATAAAACCAACAGTTGATACAAAGTTATCAAACCTTTTGTACCATTGCTTAGGGGACTGTTTTAAGCCATATAATGATCTTTTTAAAAGACACACATAATTAGGTCTTTTCTTATCAATAAATCCTTGAGGTTGACACATATATATAGTCTCATCAAGGTCGACATGTAGGAAAGCAGTTTTAATATCCAGTTGCTCAAGTTCAAAGTCATATTGTGCTACTAAAGCAAGCATAACCCTTATGGTGGTATATTTCACAATCGGGGAGTAGATCTCATTGTAATCTATGCCTGGTTTTTGAGTAAATCCCTTTGTCGCTAATCTGGCCTTAAATCTTAGGGGCTGTTTTGAAGAATTTCTCTTCTTAATACTATAAATCCACTTACAATCCACTACAGACTCTCCTTCAGGTTTAAGAACCAAATCCCAAGTGTTATTCTTTCTTAAGGATCCCATTTCTTCTTTCCTGACTTGTTGCCACTCTTTTGAGAATTGGCAACTAACAGCCTCTTCATAAGGTTTTGGCTCTTTAAAGGCCAAATCTTGATATGATAGAACAGCTAGAGACAAGTAATCATTCATCCTCACAGGTTCCATAATTTCCCTTCTTGTTCTATCCCTGGCAAGGAGATAATCATCTAAAGGATTTCTTTGATCACTATTTGACTCTTGAACACTGATTTTACCTTGCACATTTGAATTGGACACATCAACCCCTTCAGATTCACCTTGACTCTCTATGTATTCAGGGGTAGTCTAATGTTCAACATGCAGCCTATTAACTTCCTCATCTTCATTTTCATGAACTTCTATAGGATTTCTTTCACTAAGGCAGGGCATATTAGATTCATTAAAAGTCACATTTCTACTTGTCAACAGCCTAAAGCCATTATTTTCTTTCACCCAAAGCTTATATCCTTTCACTCCTTTAGGATAACTCATGAAAACATATTTCTGGGATCTAGGCTCTAATTTTCCCACATTTTGATGGGAATAGGCCGCACAACCAAAGGTCATTAAGGGGGTATAATTTGGTAATCTTCCTGTCAACATCTCCTCAGGTGTTTTTCCATCTAAAGCACTAGATGAGATCCTGTTTATGATATATACAGGTGTCACGGCAGCCTCTCCCCACAATACTTTTGGGACACCTGAGCTAATCATCATGCACCTCACCTTCTCTAAAATTGTTCTATTTATTCTCTCAACTACTCCATTCTGTTGTGGGGTATATGGTACTGTTTTATACCTTAAAATACCATCAATTTCACACAATTTATCAAAATCAGAATTACAAAATTCTAAGTCATTGGATGTCCCTAAAAATTTAATTTTTTTTACTCATTTGATTTTCAATTAAAATTTTCCAAGCTTAAAATTTTTCAAAGGTATCTGATTTTTGCTTTAAAAGAAAAACCCACAGTTTTCTTGAAAAATCATCAATTAAGGATAGAAAATATCTATTTCCCCCTTGAGAGGGAATAGATGATGGGACCCACAAATCAGAATGGATGTACTCAAGAATGGATGAAGTCTTGTGTTTCCCAGTATTAAAATGCAATCTATACTGTTTACCTAAGGTACAATATTCACAGAAGGGAACTTTAGAAATGATGTCTCTACCAAAAATCCTTTGTAACTCAAGATATGCAGGCCTTTCTCACTTACATGGACTAATCTATTGTGCCATTCAGAGTTGCATCACTTTCTATATTCGAGGATTCTGCAGTGTGACTTAAGATACTAGCCCTGGTGACATATATACCATTTCTTTTTATGCCTCTGAAGATAATTAAGGAACCCTTAATTATTTTTAGATGACCATCTCCAAATCTGCCTTGCAGGCCTATGTCATCTAGATTACCCATGGAAATTAAATTTCTGTTTAAGTCAGGGACATACCTTACCTTTTCTACGGTAAAGGTATATCTATTTTCAAATCTTAAAGTCACACTGCCTATCCCTTTAACCCTGCAGGCCACATTATTACCCATGACCACCTCTCCCCCTTAAAGGTCTTTAAAGTCTTCTAACCATGTTCTTTTAGAGGTCATATGAAAAGTACAGCCTGAATCTAATATCCACTCAACTGTCTGATCACTGTTATCTGCAAAATTTGCAGTATTCAGATCAGATGTAGGGTCAGTCACTACATAGACACCCACAAGTTCTTCACCTAAGGGTTCAACAACATTCCCTTCATCTACTTTGCCTTCCCTCTGTCCATTCCTTTTCTTGAAACAGTCTTTGATGTAATGTCCAGTTTTACCACACCCATAACACTTCCTATTTCTATTTCTAGACTTTGACCTAGGCCTCCCTTTCCCCTTCTTCTTAAAGGTATTATTCTCTTGATTACTTTGACTACCTTGACCATTTCCTTGCCTAGAAAGTGTTCTACCTCTAACAAACAAATTTTCACTATCCCTACCTTGTCTCTCAACTTTAACCTCGAAGTCCCTACTTCTTAAGGCATTGACTACTATTTTTGGGGTTAAAGTCTCCCTACCATACTTAATGGTGTTTTTGACATCTTTATAAACATCAGGTATGGAGTTCAAAAGGATCACAACTTTGTATTCTTCAGACACTTTGTCACCAGAATTAGTGATATCTTGTACTAATTTATTAAAGGTATCAAGATTATCATCTAAATCTTTAGACAGGTATATCTTAAAGCTAAAGAGTCTTTCTAGTAGGAATATCTTATTGGGTAAAGATTTTACCGAATAAAGTTCTTCTAACTTTTCCCATAAGTCTTTAGCATTATCAAGTTTCCCTACTTTTCTTAGTACTTGATCAGACAAATGAAGAATAATAGATGTATAGGAAAGTTCATCAGATTCAGCTCTTTGTTCCTCAATTATAGTATCAGGATATTCACCAGTAATAGCCTTTGAAATTTTCTGTTGGACAAGAACTCCTTTCATTTTTTGTTGCCAAGTAGGGAAGTCCCCTTTTCCATTAACAACGCCCAATTCAAAAGTGGTTCCAGTCATTTTTGAAAAATAGGTATTTTAACCAACAAAAGAAACGTTTGAAGTCAATGTCCAACAGCAGGTCATAGGAAATTACAGTCACAGTTATAAAAGCAGTACACAAAGTAACACAACTATAGCAGATATCAAGTACTATAAACTGATAACAACAGAAGCAAGAAATATCAAAATTAGCAAAGCAATCACAAAACCAACAAAAAAAAGGAGAATAATGAAACAACACAGTGTGATAGGATTCACCAGGATTTCGTGAGGTTCACGACCCCAGGTTTCACGGGGTGCCTTTTTTCTTGGCACAAAAAGGGACACCGTACGGCAGTAGTCTGCTCCGCTAGACTACCTTCCACCTTTTCTCGATCATGTCAGGACGAAAGAAAATTTGATTACAATTTTGTAGAATGCTTACAATAGAGAATTTGAATACATTGAAAGTAAACTGAACATTGATTGATGAAAACTAAACATTACAATTGATGAAAGTAGAAAATTATAATTGCTGGTGTAGGGGGCGGACACCAGTGAGCTTGAAAGATTTTGAATGACTAATACCCCCTATAATAGCATTCTGAACAAAAACCTAAGTGACAGGAGTAGACGTTTAAAAGACGAAGAATCATACTAAACGTTTACTAATATCAGAGCTATTTTACAATTGAAATAACTATTACAATGAAAAGAAAATTATAACTCAAATTTGAAGTAATATTTACAATGTGCAACCGAAGTTGGGTAAACTGCAGCTGCGATAGTGTCAAGGGGCTAAGTAAAGCTGCGGTCCTTGACATTCTCCCCCATTTGTTTTGGCGACATCCTCGGTGCCATCAATGCATGATATGCTTCAATTAATGGTCTGAAGGCTCCGATATCTTTTTCTCTTTCCCAAGTATTCTCCTCCTGCTGCATCCATCCAATCCATTTGACCAAGTACTCCTGATGATCTTTTCTAGAAGCTCGAGTGATTCGATGGTTAAGAATAGCTTTAGCAACTTTCTTTCCAGCTTTCTTCAATTCAAACACAGGTCACTTTGATTCATTTCTAGATGCTTCCTCCTTATCCGGAAAGTATGGCTTCAACACATTAACATGAAGGACTTTGTGGATTTTACACCATGAAAGGAGTTCAACTCTGTATGCAACTCTTCTAATCCTCTTCACGATGGGTAATGGTCCAATGTATTTTGGCAACAATCTTGAATCCTTCCCTCTTGTTGGTTTGTAAACATTTCTATTGGGAAGCTTAACCATCACCAGATCTCCAACATTGAAATCAATGAAACGACGCTTTAGATCTGCAGCCTTTTTATACCGTTTTTGAGCTTTCTCAAGATAACTCCGAGCAATTTCAATATTTTGTTTCCACTCTTGAGAAAAGTTCTTTGCTTGAGGGGACTTGGTACTTTGTTCAATATCCACTGTATGAGGGAGTAGCGATTGCTGGCCAGTAATAATCTCAAAAGGACTCTTATTGGCAGAAGAGCTCTTTTGGGCATTGAAGCAAATCTGAGCCGCATCCAAAAGTTTTACCCAATTCTTCTGCGAAGTAGAGATAAAGTGCCGAAAATATTCTTCTAGCATAGAATTGAAGCGTTCCATCTGTCCGTCAGATTGTGGGTGAAAACTAGAACTCATGTTCAAAGTTGAACCAAGAAGTTTGAACAACTCAGTCCAAAATATGCCAGTGAAACGAGGATCTCGATCACTGACGATGTCCTTAGGCAGTCCCCAGTATTTGAAAATATATTTGAAGAAGAGTTGAGCTGTCTCTTCAGCGGATACATACTTAGGCGCTACAATGAAAGTTGCATATTTTAATAGACGGTCCACCACGACGATGATAGTGCCAAAATCCTCAACTTTTGGCAACCCAATAATGTAGTCCATCGATACACTTTCGAATGGCCGGGTTGGGATGGAAAGGGGCTCCAGCAAGCCCGCCTTTTTCTAATGATCTACCTTATCTTGCTGACAAATAAGACAGGTTTTTACATATGTTGTAATGTCGTCCCGCATTTGAGGCCAGAAGTATGCACGTTGCAGTAGTGCACAAGTGCGTTCCTCTCCGGGATGCCCTGCCCAAATTGTGTCATGGCATTATCTAATTAGTGATTTCCTCAGATCTCCGCCCTTAGGAACATATAGGTGGTCTCCCTTTGTCTTCATTAGTTTCCCATCGAGCTAGAACTGTCGAGTTTTACACTGCTTGATGAGGTCGACCAAATATTGGGTAGTCGGGTCCTTCTCCATAAGTGCCCGAATTTGGTCTCTGGTGTTCGTGGAGACGGTGCTCCCTGAAAGAGCAGCTACGGAGTAGATGGCAGCCAAATCGACCCGTCGACTAAGAGTATTAGCAACATGATTACTAGAGCCGGGACGATACTCTAACATAAAATTGAACTCTAAAAGGAATTCCTGCCAACGAGCCTGTTTGCTCGATAGTTTTGGTTGGGACATGAAGTGACTAACTGCAGTGTTATCTGTCTTCACAATAAATGGAGACCCAAGCAAATAGTGATGCCATCCTCTGAGATAATGGACTACTGCTAACAATTCCTTTTCATGTGCTAAGTAACGACGTTCTGTTTGGTTTAACTTTCGGCTCTCATATGCTACCGGATGTCCTTCTTACATGAGGACTCCACCAAGTGCAAAATCTGAAGCATCTGTATGAACTTCAAATGGTTTAGTCATATCCGGTAAGGCTAAAATCGGGTTCGTCCACATGGACTTCTTCAGCCTTTCAAAAGCAGTTTGACATTGAGTTGACCAATCACAATCCTTATCCTTCTTTATCAATTCGATAAGTGGCAGTGCAATTTCTGAGTAGCATTTCACAAATCTTCAATAGTAATTGCATAACCCGAGAAATGAACGTACATCATGTACGATTTTTGGTGGTTGCCAATCTTTGATGGCTGTAACCTTCTTCGAATCGATGCGAATTTTACCTTGTTCAATGATGTGACCCAAGAAACTGATAGATGTCTGAGCAAATGAGCATTTAGACGGCTTGGCATAGAGTTCATTCTCCCGTAGCCGCTTAAAAACTTGCCTCACATGCTGGACATGTTCCTCCAATGTCTCGTTGTAGATTACTATGTCGTCCAAATACACCACGACAAAATCATCTAAGAACTCGTGAAGTACCTAATTCATCATAGTACAAAATGTCGCTGGAGCATTTGTCAAACCAAAAGGCATCACTTTAAATTCAAAGGCTCCATATCTGGTTACCACCGTAGTCTTTGCTTCATCTCCCTCCTTGATCCGAACTTGCCAGTATCCGGACCTAAGATCAATTTTTGTGTAATACTTCGCCCTACTCAGTCGATCGAAGCAATCCGCAACCGGTGGGATAGGATAGCTATTCTTTACAGTAATCTTGTTCAAAGCTCGATAGTCGCAGCACATCCTAAGAGAACCATCGGCCTTTTTCTGAAACAATACAGGAGCTCCGTATGGCGACTTCGCCGGCACAATGATTCCACTCTCCAATATTTCTCCCAATTGCTTCTTAAGCTCTTCAAGCTCAGGCTGAGACATACGGTATGGTGCCCTGGCAAGAGGTTTGACGCTTGGAATAAGTTCAATATCATGATCAATCGTCCTCCTTGGTGGCAATTTCTTTGGTAATTCGTCCAGCATGATGTCCTTAAATTCCTGAATAAGCCTTTTAACGGGTTTTGGAATAGGATCATTCGCCTCTTCGATCTCCTCTAATCGAAGAGTGCACAAAAAAGAAGGTTCATTTCTCTTAAAACCCTTGCTAAATTGTATGGTTGAGATACTCTTCTCTCCCATCCTCCCAACCTGTGTAGGGATGACATACGACTTATTACCCATCATCATTAACGAATCGAAATATGGCAACATTGCTGTCTTAGTATCCCGAAGAAATTTCAATCCCAGAATTAGCTTGAAATCATCTATCTGAACTGCAGATAAATTTGTCCTTCCCTCGAAAGGACCTACTTTGATCAACACCGATTTCGCTACTCCAGCTATTGGTTGAGCAGCGGAGTTGATAGCTTTGACTTTTCCACTACCCTTTTTCAGAACAAGTCCGAGCCGCTCTACTTCGGTATATGCAAGGTAGTTGTGGGTAGCACCAGTATCCACCATAGCCCTGATTGACTTCCCATTGATTATTACACCAATGTACATTAAGCCTTTGGTCCTACAAATTCGAGCCTTCGCTTCTTCCATCTTTGCCTCTTTCAATGGGACATCATCCTTTTCAGCAACCCGATGCGACAGTGTGTTGCACCGATGTGAAAATGCCCCAACTACGTCCTCATCCTCTTCGGATTCGGTCTCACTATGATAATTAGCCTGTGGGACCTCTTGCTTTGAACTCGACACGCCACTTGCTAACTGACAATATGCATTCACCATCCACTTCTGAGGACACTCCGA
>NW_019253657.1:32087-44417 GCF_002742605.1 Olea europaea var. sylvestris
GGATTCGGCCATCTCGACTTTTTCCTCGAGACCTTCCAAGGCATAGCACAACCTAGTAGTTGTCTCATCAAACGCATCTACGCCCTGTTTAGTGGTACCATTCTTTTGAGGCTCTATCACTTCAGTGGTGTGGGATGTAATTGGATCCATAGCTTTCTTATCGAGGGTTGTGAGCCGCAGCTTTGATACCAACTTTCACGGGGTGCCTTTCTTCTTGGCACAGAAAGGGACACCGTGCGGCAATAGTCTGCTCCGCTAGACTGCCTTCCGCCTTTTCTCAGTTACGTCGGAACGAAAGAAAATTTGACTACAATTTTGTAGAAAGCTTACAATAGAGAATTTGAATACATTGAAAATAAACTGAACGTTGATTGATGAAAACTGAACATTACAATTGATGAAAATTTCTACAATTGCTGGTGCAAGGGGCGGACACCAGTGAGTTTGAAAGATTTTTGAATGACTAATATCCCCTATAATAGCATTCTGAACAAAAACCTAAGTGATAGGAGTAGACGTTTAAAAGATGAGGAATCATATTAAACGTTTACTAATATCAGAGCTACTTTACAATTGAAATAACTATTACAATGAAAAGAAAATTATAACTCAAACTTGAAGTAATATTTACAATGTGCGGCCGAAGTTGGGTAAACTGCGGCTGCGATAGTGTCAAGGGGCTAAATAAAGCTGCGGTTCTTGACACCAGGTCAAGGCTCAATCCACACCACATGTTTCAAGGGAAGGGAGAATTATACGAATAATAAAGAGGCACAATAATATGAAATAGGTTTAGGGTTAGAGAAAAAATTTTAACCAGCTGCTTTAAAAAAAAAAAAAAATTCAGCCACACAGTATACCGATTTCTGGATTGGTTCATAGGACAAAATCCCAAATATGAGTTCCAGCACCAAGATCCCTCTAATAATCACCAAGAACAATAAATCTCATGAAGAGATTTCAATCAGCACCAAGATCCGCTACCAATAAGATCTAGGGTTTCACAAACTTTCAAATCCTTTCAGATCCGGTTATGAAAATCAATTTTCCACAACTAGGTCGTAAGGAACAGACTCGATTCACTAAAACAAGGCTCCGATACCACTGTAATAAAAAGATCTAAAGAATACCAGAATACAGAACATATATCGAATGAACCATTGACATCAAGATCTGAATATTTAGGGCTCATAATACATTGTACCCGTCTGTAAAACACCAAAACGACCACAAAACCCCAGCCTCAAAGATCAAAATAGAGACAACTACTTCTATGGTTCACAAAGGTCACCCAAAACACAAAATACACCTCTCAAACTATACATCAAAGAATCACCAAGACTCGATATGTACAAATCTCTCATAGAATTAGAAGTTTTTGAGATTACAGAGAAGTCACAGAGACGAAAGACGAGAGGAGACACAAAGTCGAAGAGAGAGAGAGAGAGAGAGAGACTAGAAGCTTCTCACACGAAAAAAATAAATAAATCAGATGAATAATTAATTAGGGCACAACTTAAGGCCTATTATATCACAAGTCATCACCATAGATCTCAAACCGGAGCAATCCAAGGAACCAGAGCAGCACACTTATTTATCTCATTTGGGCTGGATTTTGGGCTCAATTTTGGGTCGCGTTATTGGGCAATGGCTGATAGTATTTGAGTAAAGGGTCTGGTCCTTTTATTTCATCATAGCCCTATATTGAGCTGGACCAATAAATTGGCATCACAGCCCAATAGAGATTATTGTAGTCGCTGACTATAAATATTATTATTCTAAAAATACATATAAACTCTTTGAATTTTCACTATTTTTAATGAGATTTTTATGGATTTTTTTGGAAATCTATTCAAATTCACGAAATTCATTAAAATTTATAATTTTTTAAAATTCATTTGTTAAACGTGATTTAGATAATAATAATTTATTATAAATTGTTTTGTACAATTATGTACTGGTTACTATTATTAATAATAAATAGAGATTATTATGAAATGGTTTTTTAGATTAGTTACGGTAAATCTTCTAAATTTTACTTGACAAATTTTTAGTATAAAGTTGTCCACTCCGATAGATTATTCAGAATAGATCTTCTACTTCATCTACCATTATGATTCTGGTTAATGCTGAAGGGGGAACCACGGAAACATTTGCCGAAGTGGAATTCAAAAGGTGACAACTACCTAACTGTGCAAAATTCTGAGCAAGATTCTTGCATGAAGATGCCCCAATTGTGGTAGAAAATGAAAGTGATCACTAAAAGAGTGAAGCTTTTGATGTTTGGGATGATGCCGACTCCTATGCAGAAATTATATCTTCACTGAAGTCTAGTAAAACTTTTAAGTAAATGTTTCATTGGACATTGATCACTTGCCAAGAAGAAATTTAGTGTATCAAAAAAGTACCGTGATGCGAATATGATTAGGATTTTTTTATTTTGTAATTCCTATCGATTTAATTATGCTGACATCTAAGAAAGATTTATATATTTATTCGGTTTTCATCGAGGGCATTGCCTTTGCTGAGTTAGTAATTGCATGCATGCCATTTGTAAAAGAGAGAAGAAATAAGGAAAATTTAATTTTTATGTTAGGGAAAACTGATATTTTTAACAAAAATGCTGGTCTGTCAGGATGATTTTACCACGCTCTGTACATGTATTCACAATGAAATGAGCCCAACGTGGGACCCTCATGTAATAAAAAAATTGCTACGAAAATGTTAACCCACCTCATTGTGAGGTGCCCTGTACAAAGTCTGGTAGACTCTAATTGGTGGTGTAGCATCCTCCTCAAAAAAAAGTCCCATTAATGAGCTTTTAAGCATTGAAAACATGTTTGTTATTATTATTTATGTTGTTGAAAGATAATCTAGATGAATAGAGAAATTCAAGTCTCAAAATTGAAGCCCATTATGTTACGATAGAATGGTGAAATTATGCAAGTATTATCAATTTTAGTTCTAAGAGTTATATCGTTCAGCATTCTTGCTTATCAGTGATACATTATGCCATCCTTAATTGACTTTTTTTATGATAGGTGAAATCATGCAAGTATTATCACTTTTGGTACTAAGAGTTATAGCGTTCGACATTTTTGCTCAAATGTGATACATTATGCCATTTTTATTTATTTATTTATTTATTTATTTATTTATTTATTATTATTATTATTATTATTATTATTATTATTATTGTTTGGTTAATAAAGTATTTTGTGATCACAATTGGTCAGTGGTGTATAACATCCATAAAGTGCCAATACCAACTAAATGCCCAAATTTTTTTGTCAATTACAATTCATTGCAATAAAATCCTGACCATTGAATGAAATTTCCAAATTCATCTATCAATTAAACTAAATCACAATAACAAGGTGAAATTTTGACATTCTCGAAGGAATGTTCCACATATTTTATCCATCTTGGAGACCATTTTTTTTATTATTATTTTTTTTTTTTTTTGCCATTTGCCATTTATAATTTTCAACCTCCAGCAGTGATGAATTCAATATTTTACTCTCCACATCGAAAATCATCAATAGCAAATGATCTCATTTGTGCCAAAGCAACAACAAAAGTTGGGTTCCCACCATATTTTGGGACTGCAGCCATAAAAATAAAAGGTTAAGGTATAATTTGCAACAAATTGAAAAGTTTGGGACCTTCATTGTAATTTTTCCTATCATTTATGTTGTTAAACGATAATCTAGATAAAGAGACAAATTCCAAATTCTAAATTAATGCCGTTTTGTTATGATATATTGGTGAATTATGCAAGTATTATCAATTTTAGTACTAGAAGTTATGGGTTAAACCACTTAATCAGAAGCATAATGTCAGAATCCTATGTAGGGGGAGGTGATTGGATGGAAAATATGATTATATTTTAAGCAATCCAATAATAGAATGCCACGTGACATTATGACAACCATTATGTCAATTATTTTGATAATATAGCATGGTTCAAAATTTATAATGTTAGGCATTCTTGCTTAGCTAGGATACATTATGCTTTGTTCAGTTTTTTGACTTTGTTGTGAATCTATGACTGGTTAAATCATGTGAGTACTTTCACTAAGAGTAATAGTGGTGGATATTGTTGTTTAGCTGTGATACGTTATGCCATCTTTAGTTCTTTGACTTTGTTATGGTATATTGGTGAAAAAGTTCAATGATTTATTTTATTATATTCCGTGTTTGTTAAACATCATTTATATAAATATAGAATATTACGTACTATTTGTAAAGATTTTTATTTGGGTTATAATTTAAATTTTTATTTACTAGTAAATATTAGATTTGAGTAATGATTAAGATATTCAGATTTCCAAATTTTACTTCATGAATTTTTAGTATAAAATTGTCCGCTCTGATAGATTATACACAATTGCTTCTTCAACTTCATCTACCATTGTGATTCAGATCAACGCTCGAGGGAGAAACTGGAAAAAAATCGTCGAAGTGGATTTTTAAAGGGGACAACTACCTCACTGTTCTAATTTTTGAGTAAGGTTCTTACACGAGATGCCTCTGTTGTGGTAGAGAATGAAGTTATATCGTGACTGGATGAATGAATTTTAGGAAAATATTTAAGAACATGTTTTATTGATCACTTGCTATGAAAATAAATCTCGAAATATTTAATGTTATGAAGGGAAAAAAAAAAGTGCACAAATATTATTCAAAGAATAACAATAAATTAATTTTTTTGCAATAAAACAAGCTCTATAGTTTGTATCCAATAAATTTGAAATTGACCACACTCACATTTTTCCCTGTAGTCACAACTTGTTGACCAAATCCAGAATTTCTAGCTCAGGACTATAAGTTTCACTTGAATAGCAATTTTGAAGCCCGACATTTTAGTCATTTGGTCTGGCCTAATTTGAAGCCCAATACTTTGGCACGAGTTTGGACGGGACCGCAGATGAAAACCTAAAGCTAATCAGATGCAAACCCTATTCTTCCCCTTCTTCTCGGTCTATTGAATTTAGTTATTCACCATGTATATGATCAGAAGATCTTTAGTTTATTTTACGAGTTCAATAAACATTTTATATATTTCAATATTTATCATACCAAATAGATAAAACACGATGACCTAGTAAAAATAGTCGAAAGCAAGTTACAATATTGGTGACAAATTAATTGTTATTTGCTAGTCATTAGTAACTTACAGTACTAAAACCTTAACTAGAAAGCTAGCTAGTACAAAGGATGTACATTAGTTGGACTCTATCTACATATTAATTAGCCAATTAATTACACATCATGCATAGAGATTAACCCATTCATACCCATGAATGAAATTGTTTTCTGGCAAGTAAAATGCATTCTCCAATCCCTCCATTCCAAATTCCCCTAAGAAAGGTGGCTCCATTGAGAAAGATGAAGTCGGACTATTGCTCGATAATCTCTCGAAACACTCTGTTAACTTTTGTATCTCCTTCTTTGTATCACATAGTTGTTCTTTTAGCTTCAACACCTGTACAAACATGCAAATGTTTGGTAACATCTCGACAACACCTTTCATGATGAAAGATCAAAGATTTTCGAATCAACAATCTATATAAAAAAACTCCCTACAAATTATATAAAGAAAATCGTTGAATGGCAGGCTAACACGCTCCAGCAATTATAGAATTAGTGGGCTAAATAGCATTATTCTTTTTTTTTTTTTTTACTATATCAAGAAAGGTACACGTGTACATAATACTGTGTGGATGCGAGAGGAGTGCCATGTGCTGGAGATGGACCACTGAGACAGGCAATGGCTCAGCACTAGCCTCCAGCCACCTTAAACAACTATGTACGGACCTTTGAAACTGGCGACGTGGTACATTTTGCACTCTTTTGGGGTGGCAGATTCTAACTTCTCGTTATTTTTTTCTCTGCTCATTGATCACTTTGTCATTATTATAAAACTTCAACATGATGTGACACATCTTTTCGAGCCAAGAGTCCATGCATGTTCTATTGGATAAAATATTCAGTTTTTGATTGACATCATTTGACGTGGCAGGATAATGACCATTGATTTTAACAACACTTGGTCAAATCAATTGTCAAATTTCTTGCGTACAAGGAGCGTGAGACTTGATTACAAAAACAACGCACAAGTAAATTGTAGCCCTTTGAATCTCATTACATTAATTTCATTTTTTATTCTACTATTTTTAATTATATTAATAAAATAATATTACATGTAAATCGAAATATATTTTTTTTTCAACCACCCATTTTTAAAAAAAAAACTTTCACCTATTTTCATTGTCAAAAAAACAAGTCTAGAATGTTTAAGGTCCATTTGACATGATTTTATTTTTGTTTTTACTTCATGCAAATTTTTTTTTTTTTGGATAAAACTATCTTAATTTTTGTTTGAAAAATAATTTTGAAAAATATTTTTAAAGAAAATCACATTTAATCAAATTCTTTTAAAAGCTCTTTTAACGAAAAAAAATAATTTTATAAAATTAGTCAAACGGTCGAAAAACAGCTTTTAAGCCTAAAAACTCATTTTGACCTTTTAAAATCCATAGGCCTTAATCCCCTTGAGTAAAAACGAAGTTAATACAGCATGATCGACAATATTTTAACGTTTCAAATATTAATGTTGTATTGTACAATCTATCTTACGTTACGACGAGTGTTTGTGTGAGAGAGAGAGAGAAAGCAAGAAAGAATGCGACGACGAACCTCGTTTTCAAGCCTGCAATTCTCAATAACAGTGGTTTCATGTTGATTCTTCAACTTGGAGTATTCTTCCTCCATCTTCTTGCTCTTCCATCGAGCCCTTCTGTTTTGAAACCATACCGCAACTTGTCGAGGGTCAAGACCGAGTTCCGAGGCAAGCTTGTCCTTCCTCTCCGACTCCAATTTGTGTTCATCTTCAAAACTTTGCTCCAACAGACTCATCTGTTGTTCACTCAACTTCCTCTTCCTCATCATCCCACTGCTCCCCGCCTCGCCTTTGTTCTTCTTCCGCCTACGCCTCGGCTTCGCTTCCACTGAGAATCAAATTCGTCATAATTTAGTCCTCAACGCCAAGTAAAAATTCAAGTGCATGGAACAAATTTTGTAGCTTAGAAAAATAATTTGTTAGACCAAAAGAGACGTCAGTATCTTTATGTGTTAGCACGGACTATATTACCTATTGTACGTAGGAGTTCAATATCAAGACTTATTAAGATTTCGAGTTCCATCTTAAAAGATGAACCTTATTAAGAAGAGCAGCCTAAGTCTTTATAAGTTAGTCTTCGTTTTCTTATTCGATCGATACAGAATTTTATCACTTAACATCCGATGCTGCCTACCAAATACGGTTAAATTTTACAACGTAGTACTGACCTTGTTCTGGGAGGAGTTGGTCGTATATCCCAGCAGGATAGTACTGAGAAATCAGTACCATTTGGTCATCATCAATTTGATTCATGCTTCTTGCTGTGCTTCTCTCGTTTGTAGAATATGAGTGCTAGCTACAGAATAGCGAAGGGCTTTTTTTGCTTCCACGTGGGAGTGAAAATTGGAGGAGGAGGCTGTTATTTTAGGTATAGAAGAGTACAGGGAAGACTTTATTTATAAACCTAGGAACTTCAAATAAGTCTTGGTCTTGTCGGAAATATCATGAATGCCATTGTCTGATGAAATTTTTTAGATAAAATTTGTTAAATTTGGAAAGTTGGATTGAGGTGGGGCAATAGCATTTCTTTTGTCTGATTTGGTGAAACTTGACTCGGATAATTAGTTGATCGATGGATATCTTGTGGTATTTAAACACCTGCTTGTTTGGTTTGATTAAAAATTCAACTTTAATAAATTTTGATAAAATTGATAAAATATGTAACTGAAAATTAAATAAAATTTATGGATCGTTAAATGTGTGGTTCAAAATGAGTTCGAGAAAAAATAAATTTTAAAATTAGGGTCACATAAATTGTTGAAATTATACAACAAGTAATTCCCAATGTTACCAACAAAAAGGATCCCCATAAAGTTTTTAGGATTATTCTGATTATGACCATCATCATATCTACAATCTATCGAGGTAAGATTTCATTACGTAAACATGTGATTTATCCTGTTTACATGATGTTTATGCTAATCGCTTGTGTTTGTCCCATATAAGACGACATGCCAAAAATCAACTACCTATGAGCCTGTTTGAACCACATTATTCTAAAAAAATGCATTCTTAAATATTGATTTGACATCATTTCAACCACGCATTCTTCAGTATAATAATATTACACGTAAATCAAAAATATTTTCTTATTTTTTAACCACACATTTCCCATCAATACACTATTCAAGAATACATTATTACCAAAATAATGTGACTCAAACACTCCAATAAAGTACTTAAACTCTCTATAAGAAATGTGTCAATTTATAGCGCACTATATATTCTTGTTTGCATCTAGTAATACGCCTATGATATGTTCGTTATGGAAAATCAGATAATACGAATAATATTAAAAATGAAAAAAAATAAAATTAAAGTCTCATTATTTAGTTGTTTAATCACGTCCATACTATCGCATAACGGTGCCAGTTATCACCTTCTAAACATGCATCCGATTAGTGATTTATTCTTTTGAACTCAAACCACTAGCAAAGTACATATCTAACCCAAAACAAGTAAAAGATCTAACTAAAAGCTAGTAAATTTTTTAGAGAATCAAGAATGGATACGAATCTCACGCGATAAAGATGTAAAATCAATTCTCATAGAAATATGTTTCTTGAAAAGAGGCTATGGACTGAGGGAAGTCACCTTGTATTTGGCTCTCCCAATTGGGTAAATAATAAAGAGAAGGAAGATTAAAAGAAAAACTTAAAAACAAGTGTGACTAGGTTGAGTTGGGATCTGAAACCTGAGATTCAAGAAATAATATGTAAGGTTGGCCTCTGAATTTTGGACATGCCATGCAGCTTTTGTTGTCCCCTTTCTATGGGCTACCAGCCAAGCGAAGCCAAGCCGTCCTCTTTAGTTGTATTGCTTTTCTTTTTAGTTGCAGCACATGCGTGGCTCGAAATGAGTGAATAGTTATAAGTAACAAAAACTTTCACCACCTTCATTGGTTGATCAAAATATTGACACATATACATACATAAATCCCAATTCATTGCATAGGACTCTAAGCCATGACATCATTCATATAGAATCATTCTAGAACAATGTCTAGATCAAGTCATGTCAGATTAGCATGCTTTAAAATGGTATGTGCCATGACGACTACCGGGCAGTTACAATTTATTTATGTACATGTCCATATGGTTTGGATTACATGTCTTTAAGGTCGAGCCTAGAACGGCTCGGATGCGGAGGTGGGCCAATCCATGCTTGGTATGAATTGTCACAAACTTGGATCATGTCCGGATCAAATTACGAGTTCTCCTTTTCAAACCTGAATTTTCATGGGGTACGAAGTGGCTCAAGTAAGATTTTGTCTTACTTTCTCAAACGTATCTGAATTGGAGCGAATTTTCGGAGTGATGAAGTTTTTCTTGTTTTATTCTGTCCAAAATAATGGTGAAGAGCAGAGTCACACTCTCTCAGACAGGAAAACTTTTAGTTTTGTCCGAAATGTTTTTATTTGTCAAAATGAAACGAGATATTGTTATTACGGAAAAGAAATAAAGTAGAATGGGATTGGATGGAGGAAGTGGAACAACGTGGATGGAATTGACCATCCACTCCTGGAAAAGTAAGAGTCCAGACATGAAAAGCATGCCAACTTTGTCTGTCCATGTAAAGTAGTTGTCGAAATGGAACCAAACTTATACTAAAAGAATAATATTGTCCAGAATAATTGGTTTACATCATCAATTTAGGTGATATTATGTGATAGGCTTAAATAAAAATAAAAATAAAATTCAGGGATTCATGATTTCTGGTCTATTTGACAAGACTTTTACTTTTTATTTTACTTATCATAGAAAGCTTTACGAAGAAATTATCTTAATTATTGTTTGAAAATTAATTTTCCAAAGAGTTTTCACTATTGAAAAGGCTTTTAGAGGTTAGTTTCATCTAATCTCTCCTAACTATAAGGAACGTTTTTATAAGATTAATTAAAGGGGTCTGAAGGGAGTTTTTGGGTCTCACGTGCTCTTTTTGGCTTCTCAAAAACTATGGCAAATGGGCTTTAATTGTACTTCTCATTTAATGTCGCTTATGGGGGTGTATTCATTCGAGTCTTCTAATGACTTTTTGGGATTTTAAAAAGTTCAGAGGTATTCAATTGAGACTTATTGAAACTCTCTAAAAGTATTGATGTATTCAAATAAGATTTTTAAAAAATATTTAAAAGTTACGGTATATTCAAATAAAACTTTTTAGAAGTTTCTAAAAATTTTAGGGTATTCAAATTTTAATGACTATTAGAAACTTTTATAAAAGTCTCTGGAGTACTAAATTTTAAGCAAAAAGTATTCCTATAAAATCTCAAAATTTGTTTCTCATTAATCATGGAATTTTGGAAGACTTTCACAAATCTTTTTTTCCTTTTTCCTTCTACGGATAGGTATGATTAAATTTTTTTCTATTAATTATATTTATATTCATTTAACTCTCTCTCTCTCTCTCTCTCTAATGAGAATCACAATTTTTATTAACTATATATTTTATCAATTTCTATCAAAATCTATTTTTAACAAAACCAAAAAGGGACTTTTCACTTTGTGCAAAGGATACTTTTGTTTTTTTTTTTCCGCCTTGTTGCCGGATGTATTTTTTATGAAAAATTAAATTGGGTTCTTTTAAGTTTTTTTTTTTCCTTTTTTCGTTCATTTTATAATTAAATTTAAATATATTGATTTTTATTTATTTTTATAAGTACATTATATTAATAATATTGAATATTAAATTTATTGTTTATCATATATATGTATAATTTTGATTATTATTTATTTAATTAATGTCTTAAATTTTTATTCTTTTAAAAAAAAATTATTATATGGGAAGGAGGAGGAGAAGGAGAAGGGAAATTGTGGGAACCAACACCTCATATGTGAGAATTTCACACCATTGTCTTAAATCCACGTGAATTCTATTTCAAATGAAAGTTTTCAAAAAAATTTCGAATTCTAGGAAAGTCCATAAAATTTTTAAAATGGAATTCCATAAAAGTCTACAAAAGACTTCTACTAACTCCATACAAATTTATAAAAAATCCACAAAACCCACAGAAGTCATCACTTAAAAAAAGACCACCAAAGTTTTCAAAAGTCTTAATTAAATGCACCCCCTTTTGTATCACTGAAACTAATTTTTAACACTAATATTGCTAAATAGTATTACTCGATTGCTAATGATTGGGGGTTTAGATGTCAATTAAGTAGCATTAACAGTGAGTGGACTTGATATTGGCTCCATTTCAAGTGTTCAATTCAAGTAATTAATACTTAGGCCAATGACAATCAATAACCTGGATAAATGACACCACTCTTGACCATATTCACTCTTTGTGCTACTTAAGCGTTGTTCGAGAAAACTTTCGATAAAATTTTAATAATTTGATGAAATGAATGGTTAAAAAGCTTATATAAATTATGAATTTTATAAAATGTGTGGTTAAAATTAATTATTGACTTTGTTATACCACATGATATTTTGCTTGAGTAAGCGTGTTTACCAAAAAAATACCCATCAAGCGTGTAGACTTCCAATAAGAATTGTTGTGTGCTAAAATTTTATTTCATCACTTTCGTGTTGATCCAGTCTCTACGATTAATTCGGTTGATTGAAAATTGTAGAGTGAAAGAGAAATTAGTAAGGAATCGTGTCGAAGAATAATTACCATAAATGTCGAATTAAGAGAAAGCGTATTAGTTAGAACAACTTACAACATATACTCAAAATGGAAAATAATCAATACTACTCCTCTCGGTGGATGTCAACATATAGCATTATCTACAATCTATCTTTAATGTGTGTTTTTATCTTAAGGAAATTCAATTTAAAAAATGAGAGAGAGACTGAGAAATAGTCTGATTACATAGAAAAATCGAAAAAACAGAAATGGGTTCACTCAAAATGAATTTTTTAACAAGTTTTTTAATTCCCAATTCGACTTTCGTCTTGACCAATCCATTTATCCTTTAGAATTTAAAATCTGAATCGACTTTCTCTGTTGATTAATTACTTTTTCCCAAGAATAACTGCAGTTGGAGTTGTGAAATAGTAGAAATATCATTTTTTTTTAAAAAGTGAGTGAAAAAGACTGCTTCTTCCATGCCAAGTAAAGGAGCATATATCACATGGGTTGCAACCTCCAACTTTACACGCGTCAGTACCCGATACTCTCGGACGGGACCACTTAT